>NW_026590859.1:7423361-7441223 GCF_907164565.1 Psammomys obesus | reverse complement strand
GAGGGAGGGAGGGAGGGAGGGAGGGAAGGAAGGAAGGAAGGAAGGAAGGAAGGAAGATCGTGGCTCAAGCTGTGCTTGATGGTGTACTTCGGAGGCAGAGGCAGGTGAATCTCTAAGTTTGAAGCCAGTCTGATCTACAGAGTGAGTTCCATGACAGCCAGGGCTACACAGAGAAACCCTATCTTGCAATTCAAAACAAACAACAACAGAAATGATGGATTGTTTTGCAGAGACTTATTTTTCATGATGGGCTGAGTTTGAAGGAGGAAAGAATAGAAAATGGATGTCTAGAGTTATGAATACACGTTCCCTAGTTATATCCCAGTCCCGAAGAAGCTCGAGAACATTCCAGAAAACTCTGACCCACTTCTTCCCAGCACATTTCCTGAAAAAAAAAATCAAGCCCTGCTGAAACAGAACTCCTATTTCTGAACTGGCCTGGGTTCAGTACTGCCCCCTAGAGGGTATTTTAGTTATTACAGACTATAGTAGGGTAGGGGTGTGAGGGCAGGGCAGGGGTTGGGGGGTGGGGCGCTCTTCTGGCTTTTAGTGGTCAGTCTTGGAGCTAGTTCTTCAAATCACAGTTTTGACTGGCACCTGGAACAGACACTGTTGAATGGTGAGCACAGTAAATGAAGGAGGAAGTAAACGAATGAGAAAACCAGGATGTGTGTATAGACATTGCTGCATGGAATGGACGGATCGTAGCTTGTTATACATTGTGACACAGAGACTTGAGTAAGAGTTATGAATTAGGATTCAGAGAAGTCAGGGACTTTCAAAGGGACAAAGCACCATATTTTCACCAGCTGTTCAGATTTTTGAGGGGCAGGGTGTAGGGATTCATTGCATTTTAACATTTTGTTTTGTTTTTGTTGTTGTTGTCAATGCAAATAGCCAGGGAAATAATTACCTTAAAAAAGTCAAAAGGCTCTTAAGTCCTTCCTCTTAATTTGTTTTCTGTTAATTGATGAACATCAGAGTTTCTTCCAGACAGAAATATGTGTTCAGAACCTTCAAATCCACTGATGCTTTTCGGAAACTCCTTCTCAGATGTTGTCGTGCCCTTTAGACACTGCAGCTGTTCCCCAGCACGAGGCTAAATTAAACTTAAGTGCTGTTAAGTAGAAGGTAACCGTTAGAATATTTTAAAACTATGCCTTGCAGCCAGTGTTTTAATCAGACAGTTTGCCAATCACTCTTCTTCGTATAGCCAGCCATCAACCGGATAAGCCACTCTGTTGGTCCACTACTGGGCTCTACCCTCTCCTCCCTGCCCTTCCCTCCTCCCTGCTCTCCCTTCCTCCCTGTCCTCCCAACCTCTGTCCTTCCCTCCTCCCTGCCCTCCCCTCCTCCCAGTCCTCCTCCTTTGTAACCCAGGCCCTATTTCTCTTTGGACTCTTCCTCTTCCTCAGTGCCCAAGAAGAAGAGTTTTAATCCAAGAAGATCTAGATGATAAAGAAAAATTAAGCTTCTGATAACGGCAAAAAATCGTAAGAAACTCAGGCAAAATGACTTCTCATCGCTGACTTTGTTTACTAGTGGGTAATTAATTCTGTACATATGCTGGGAACATCTGTCGCAGTGACCTGCCATGGGATCTGTGGAAGGACTGCTGTGTGGTTCCCCCGCAGGTCATTAGAGGTGCTCAGGGAGGAGGGGAGGCTTCCTCTTTTGTTTCTGGCTGCCCCCAGCCCAGGTAACTCTCTCTTGGGCTCAGATGGCCCCCATGTGAGCTTCTCACTAGGAGATGCCCCTCCTGGCTGCTCACTGTGTCCCAGCAGACCTCTCTGGCCACTTCCTCGTTTTTCTAGTCAGGTGCAGAGTTCATAAGCAGCTATCAAGGTTTTGGGAAGGGGAACGCTCCTGGTGAATGAGAAAGAACGAAAGACCAGCTGAATGGGATGCAATACAAACCTGAGGGTTTCCCATTCAGAGACAGCCCAATGTATCATGGGCTGTGAGGGAGAAGCTGTCTCAAATATGTGTGGAATTAACCCCAAGAGATCTGGGCTTAACAGAAAGCAGTGGCATAGAAGGCCAGGGAAGGGCTTGGGGCATCAGGAAATGCCATTGTCTGGTACCCCAGAGGTTCAAGTGTAGGGATGAAGGAGCTTGTGAAAAGGCCAGGCCCCCTCCAGGTCCCTGTCCCTTTTAGATTGAAGGACAGTGAGTGACCACTGGCTTAGTACCTTCAATGGGTATCATATTTCTATGATCCTTCTTTCTGACTGCTGTGTTCCAAATTCCCACACCCAGTGGTTTATTTCACAAACTCATGAGCAAATGGAAATTGGAAGACCATGAGCTGCCATGAGTGTTTGATTTGCTGTTCATTGGCATTTTTTTTTAACTTTCACAATCTGATAATTCAATTTCATTTATTTGAATATGTCTCTATTCAACAAAACTCGATATGTTCCCCCTGTGGCCAGGTATGGTGATGCATGCACGCTTCTCATCCCAGCACTCAAGGATTCAGAGGCAGACGGATCTCTACCAGCTGGAGCCCAGCCTGGTCCACAGAGTGAGTCCAGGATGACAAGGCTACACAAAGAAATCGTGTCTCAAAAACAAAAAACAAAGTTTCCACTGTGAAGCAGGGAGAGTAGTCACTGCTCTCTGGTCTTCTCTCTGCCATCAAGAGGCTTACATGTCACAGTAGGAACATGCTCAGGTGTTCTTAGATGGGTAAAGTGGGAGCATAGAGCTCTAACTGTGGTGACCTTGAGATAGTCTGTAAATACAAATGACACTGGAGTCTTGAGGAGTGCACACGACTTATCTGAGAAGCAATGTGGGTAGAAGCGTGGACTCACCCTGCCTAGGTTTAGACTTAGAGCTCTGACATCTCTTCTTTAGCACCTGCCTTGTAAGTCTGCCACGAGGCTTCCAGACATTTGTGTGAGGAAAATGCTTAGAATGCTTGCTAGCATGATGTCATGTTATAAAGTTTTTGGGACTAAGAAAAAAAAATCTAAAATGAGCCAAGGAGTGGCAAGCTGTGGTGTGTCCAGAATCAATGGCTAGTTTCAGGTCAGTTGGATGTGGTGTGCCTAATTGACTGGTGTTTTCTGGAAGTTAGTCATGAAAACCTAGAAAAAATTACTCTTCAGGGGATTTTATTTTCTATCTAATCCTGCTTTGCACTTCCATGTGGCTGCTGGACTCTCTAGGCTCCCTCCAGCCTGGCCCAATGGATGCTGCCTCTTGCTGCACCCCACTTCTGGCTGCTGAAATTTCCAATCTCATGTTCTCACAGATCTATTTGTCAACAGCCCTTGTGAGAGAACATGGCTGGTCATGCCTGTATGTAGGGCCATCAGTGACATCACGGGGTTAGTAAGCCTTCCCAATCTTTGCCCCTGACCTCTTGGGTCTCACAGCAACGATAGCTTCCACCCTCTTCCTACCCAATGACCACCTCAGTGCGTGCATCATTCACTACCAAATACCCACATCTCCATGCCTTCCAACACTGAGACCAATAGCCACCAACCCTGGGCATGATCTCTGGGGAGCTTTGAATGACAGGCTGAAAAACTAAAAGCAAACACAGTGAACTTAGTGAAAGGCTGTATAAAGGTGATCACTCAGCAGAATTTAAGATCAGAAAGCAGGATAAGAAGTAAAAAAGGAAAAGTGCATAGGACAGGACAAGAATTGATACAGCGTGGAGGCCAGATAAAGGGACATTTCAAGAATAAGAATGTGCTATCCAACACCAAAACTGTTCTGAGATCAGGCTTGAGATTTCAAATTACGTGATTAAGTGTCCTGTGGTGGCTGCCATTTCAAAGGACTGGTGGGAGTGGAGGGCAAGCTGAGGATGGCTAAGAAGTGAGCAGCTGCTTAGGGCATAGGAGTTCCAGCTGCTAATGGTCTGGACACCACGCTGTCAGCCTTTCAGCTGGTGGAATGGTGTTTCCACCAGAGGGATGTGAACAGACAGGTGGGCTGGACGCAGAGTGCCTCTAAGAAAGAAGAAGCAGAAAAGGAAGGAAGGGAAGAAAGACACAAGCCAGGAGAAGAGAAGGGTTAGCTGTGCCATGTGAAAGGCCCTAAGTTAAGCAAGTGTTTTGAGGATCAAAATAGTCAATAGGTTAATGTTTTGACTCTCCTCAAGGTACATGTACCAAACAAGATCAAGGAGATCTGTGGAGAAGCTTTTTATCATCTAGTCATTCTCAGTGCATATTTTGTGCTTCTGACTATCCTGAGTACTAAAATCTTCAAGGAAGGAGAAGGCATCCCATCACTGTAATAATGTGGGAATGGCAATAAATCAAGTGTTCTCTCCCCGCCTCCGTGAATGTGTTTGTGTTCAGTTTAACATTATACATTAATTTAAAGATATTGCATGGACAGGTGCCCAGGAAGATGTCTCAGCATGTAAAAGCCACCAAGCCACCTGGTATCCACATGGTAGGAGAGAAATGACTCCAGTTATGTTGCACAAAATCTATGGCCCAGGTCACATACACACACAGATACATACATGCACGCATACATGCATATACATGAGCGCACACACACACGCACACACACACACACACACATAAGTAAATGTAATACAAAATGTAAGAATTATCAATACTTCAGTAGCAGGAGTGCACTAGCAATTGTGTGCGCCTTCAGAAACTGCTTTTGTTTGCCGGTTGAAGGTCGTCATGCCAAAGGGGCAGTGGTTCCAGAAAGTTGTGGTGACTATGGAGCTCTTCCTTAATTGGCTGCTCTGTCAACAGAACTTTCCCATCACGCAAACATTTTCTGAGGTTTGATAGCACTTATGGTTACCAGCAACTATGCCGGCGTGTGACAAATGTCAGAAAACACTTCAGTTCTGAGGTCTCTGTGCATACTACAGAATCAGCGTGTGCTCTGAATGTTCACTTCTGTGTGAAATATAAATTTACCCTTTACCTAAGTCTGTATGAGGTAACCCATTCAACAGGTAACTCAGAGATACGAAGCAACAGAGTTGAAATCACAGGCTTGCTTGTGACATCATGAAAGCTGACTAAGTGCAGGCCTCACAGAGCCTCCTCAGACGGTGGTGGGCAGTAGTGGCTAGGGGCCACTACTTGGAGCAGCTGACGGAGCAATCTGGTAAGCCACATGACAGAGGCACTCTCACTGCAGCCTTTCTTGCTAGTTTGCTTACATGGGAAGCTTTCCAAGTCCTTCTGATCCTCAGGAAGTTCTGAGTATATTGATTACATTTTAATGATTGCCCAGTAAGACAGCAGCAGCTACTACTTCCTGAATTTAAATTGCTACGACATATCCTTGCTCTAATTTTTCAAATACATGTCCGAATGAGTATATAAGGTATATGTGTATATATGTTATATAATGTATGCAATGAGCAATGTAGCATATGTAAATGTAATGACTAATATAGTGTATAAATGTAATGTACATAATGTATGCATGTGTATAAGTCATATCATGTATGTATGTAATGTATTTATGTCTGTAATGCATGTATGTAATGTTATGTATGTATACATGTATATATGTAATGTAATGAGTAGTGCAAGCTCATCAGCACAGGGACTTTACTGCTCCTCGGGGGATGAGACAATACAGCGATGTGTGTATATGTCCAGCCCACTACCATACTAAAGTCTTGAGTAGTCCCTGACATGTGGAGCTAGATGTTCATGGAATAAGTTTTCATGGAGTCATCAGATGGTGATGTTTAAACCAGTCACTCTTGTCCCATATGATGAATCTTAAGAGAGTTTGGTATTTTTAACATAAACCAAAGTTACATTATTTTACATAGAACCTACTTTGCAGATGACCTAATACACTGACCTAGGCGTCCACCAGGATCAGGCTTTATCAGAGTTTCAAGAATGCAAATCATCAAGAACAAACCCAGAGCTTGGCAAAGCCTGTGCCTCACAGCCCCCAGCTACTTCTTTCCTGCACCAAACATGCATTTTTCTGGGTGAGAATTATCACTCAGGTCCATGTGTCACTGCATCTCACACACTGGAGCATGCTCTCCTCGAGGGTGCTTTCGTTCAGTGTTTTTAGGTATTTGTACAGATAGGCAACAATCTCCAGGGTCCTGCACTTTAAATGTTTTCATGTTACGTATTATATGTAATAATATATATATAATTTCTATATGATGATTATGTATAATTCTATTATTATATATAGGATATTATTATCTAAATATTATATATTCCTAATATATATATAATCCTATTATAATCTTATAATCTTATATTGTATATGGGATTATCTCTATAATATATATACATATATACACAATACTAAATCAGAGACATCCATAAAGAGCATTTTGTATATAAGGACTCTACGGGCTGTGTGTGTGTGTGTGTGTGTGTGTGTGTGTGTGTGTGTGTGTACCAGCCCACACACTATACATATTTAGACATCTTGAATAATAGTCTGTCAGAACTCTGGTCCATTAGCATAATAAAAGGGAATGGTATGGCTACATAATGAAATGTTTTGTTATTGTTACTTATGCAAAGTACTGTCAGTGGGTTCATCTAAGCATATTTCTTAATCTTCGTTTATTTACTTTGTTGATCTTTTCTCTGCTTAAACAGGAATTATTTTTAAAGATTCCCTTATTTTACACATATGTGTGTTTGCCGCATGTGCACAGTGCCACCAGAAGGTACAGGGAACCCTGGAACTGGGGTTACAGGACGTTGTGAGCTCCAGTGTGGGTGCAACCCAGGTCCTCCGCAAGAGAACTAGTCTTACCCAGAGATGCCTCTCCAGCCCTACATCTAAGTTTGGGACATATCAATTTTTCTTTAGAAAATTTTGACAAATTCCCTCAAATTTTGAAGTCTTTATCCCCTTTACATTTGAAGGATCACTTTATGTAGTTTCTCTTAATGTTTTAAATATCTAAAGATGGAGGCATGCTTACTTAGCATGCTTAAAGCCCTTGGTTCCACACCCCAGCATTGAAAAACAAAATATTTAAACTCCATATTTCTTATTCCATTCTCTTCTTCCTTGAATCATTTGTAAGTTGTAAGAAAAATATATTATTCCTCTACTTTCTTCACATTTTTCTTCTTTGATTTCCTAAAGTGTGAAAATGACACATATATAGATATCGCTTTAAAATGTTTTGGTTTTCCTTAATAGAAGCTATGTTAAGCAGCATGACTTCCTCTAGGTTGTCATATCATTTTTCTAAAGTTTTTAGTAGTGCTTTTTCATCCAGCGTGTTGGGTTCACTGTAATGTAAAGCAGCAGCATACAGCAAGGTGGGAATCAGAAGAATGGAGTCCTAGAAAGATTACAGCTCCTTTCCTTCCTGAAGGCCCCAGGGCATCCTAACAATAGACAGTTGTGGGATCCTACAAGCATGACTTCTGTTATGCTTCTTCTCTTCCTGTGTTTTGTGGTCCTGAATTCAGTGAAAAATGTGTTTTACATTTTGTGTGGAAACAAGGGAAGAAGAGTTGACGAGAACTGGATTAGAAAGGAGAGAATTGTTCTCGTTGTCCTGCTGTGCCTTCCAAACTCTGGGTAGAGTAAAAATCACAAGCATGCACTGCACGCGTGCACACACACACACAAACACACACACACACACCCTATGCAGATGTAGTTCACATGATAAATCACTTTTTAATCAGTCATAATTTTGCATTAAGTGCTGAATAAGTGCCCTTTGTTTCATACTTAAGCTGTCAGTGGTGAACATCAGGAGGGCAGACTAGTGCCTATCATTAAGCAGAGAAAAATCAATACCATTTTTAATTAAAGGAAGGCACAGCCAGGCACGGAGACAAGCAAATCTCCTTGTCAGAACATCTCCCCTTTAAACTTTCAGAAGTTCAGCTCAGAAGTTGAGAGACAGTCAAATGTAGGCATAGAGTGACTCAAATGCTTTGGGGGTAGGGAGGTGGGCGCAGACAGGCAAGCAAATGAGAAACACAGGCCAGGTGCATGCTTTGTACTTAGTCTGTCCTAGCGAGGATCTCAAGGCATAGTCAAAGGGAGACCCCGACTTATGCTATGGAGGTAAGTTTTTTCATTTGTAAGTTAAGAATGAGTTGCAGGAATGTCCAACATATATTCTTTTCACTTATATTTTACTATGGTTTAGAATCTAGAACAACATTTTTTTTGGTTCCTTTCAGAATATATTATATAGCTTGGGTCTGTCTTATTTTGTAGACTAAGAGTCCAATAAGACAGAACTCATGGTGTTTTACAACCTAATGACAGAAAGGCCACCCCATCACTTCTATATTCAAAGTGAGGGGAAGGGCAAAATGTGCAATTGCTGAGAAAGAGAGTTATGCTGGAAAGCTGCCTACCTGGAATTCAACACAAACATCAGGAAGCTCCTTATTTGGAGGAAAAAAAATTTTTGAGTTGGAGCAACATATAGC
The DNA here is from genome assembly GCF_907164565.1 of Psammomys obesus. Classification (NCBI taxonomy): domain Eukaryota; kingdom Metazoa; phylum Chordata; class Mammalia; order Rodentia; family Muridae; genus Psammomys; species Psammomys obesus. The sequence goes on along the minus strand of NW_026590859.1, from coordinate 7,432,812 downwards.
ACATTTAACCAAATCTATGACCATGACATAACCATGATCCTAGGAATATCAGAAAGGAAGCACTTTATCTAGCACTAATGTTATTACACGTGCAAGGACATTCAGAATAAAGTTACTCATGTCCCCTGCTTCCATCCAAGCCCCTCAGGGGCCTCTTCCTGATTTTCAGAGTCCTTGTATGAAATAACACTCAGTTTCTAATTGTTACTATTTTCTTCTTGTGTTGCAGCTCTGAAGAGAAAGGCTTCCTCTACAGAAGTGTTGCAGCTCAGCTCTGGCAGGCAGGGCACGCTGGGGAAAGCGAGGCTGTGTGTGTGGGGGGAGTGTTACAGCTCTGCTCCCAGGGGTATCCTGGTGATCAGGAGCCAAGGAATGCCACAGAGTCACACCACACAACAAACCTCACAGATTTATTGGGAGGGGAAAAGTTCAGGAGCTGGATGCCTCAGCTTGGGAGAGAAGAAGCGGGGAACTCAGAAGACAGGATTTATATGGGTTTCTTGGGGGATGGGGGAGAGGGTGAAGCTTTCCAGGGTGGAGATTTTCAGGGTGAAGATTGAGGGATTGGTGGGTTTTCCTATTTACCCCCCCCCCCCCCATGGCTGGGGTTCTATTTCTTGGCCCTGATCTTGGGCTTGAGGTCTAGTCAGGGTCACGTTTTTTTCCTTTGGCCCCTTTACACTACACTTCTTATGGTGAAAGTTCTAAATCTGGCTTAGTGATTTAGTAGCCCATGGTGGTGTCAGCTGAGGTCTCTATGTTCTCAGGAACTTTAAAAATCAAGCTTAAGCTGGGCATGGTAGTACATGCCTTTAATCCCAGCACTCAGGGAGGCAGAAACAGGCAGATCACTGTGAGTTTGAGGTCAGCCTGGTCTACAAAGCAAGTCCAAGATAGCCAAGGCTACAATGAGAAGAAACTGTGTCTCAAAAAAAACCGAAATAAATAAATAGATAAATAAATAAATGTAAATTTAAAATGGCATAACGATACAATAAAACCTAATACTTCATGCAATTCAGAGGTCCAAAGGTTAGACAGAACTCGGACTTAATGGGACCAAGGCATGACTTTTTGTCTGCTTTTGATCTCTGCTTTCCTTTATATACTGGCTTCATCTTCAGCTGTCCATTGCAACCATAAAGACAAACGTCCTCATCCACTCTCATCTGTATCCCAGACATCATATTCAAAATACGGTTCACATTAGTAACTTTTGCCTAAATTCTAAACCTTCTGTGCAATAAAAGGAGCCGGTTTTAAATTTACACCTTTATATGGAGCAGAAGCACTCAGTACAAAGTCTATTATGAAATAAAACAATAATGACCTCTGTTGCAATTATTAAACCACTTTTAAAATTTACGTGTATGCATGTGCTTGCTTTTTTTCACGTGAACTGCTTGGGTACAGGTGCTCATGGACGCCAGAAGGGGGTGTCAGATTCCCCCGGAACAAATGTTAACTGGTTGTGAGCCACCAGATGTGGGTGCTGGAAAACTGAGTCCCCTCCTCTGCAAGTGCGCTAACTGCTGAGCCATCCTTCCAGCTCACAGCGTCTACAAAATCGAGCAGCACACATTTCGTGCATACCACCCCTACAAATCCACATCTGTAAACACTCTCTGTCCCGAGTCACCCATTTCGGAGTTATTTCGTAATACACGCGCCATCTCTCCTTGCCCCATACCACGCAGGACGCCCTGTTTATGCAGAGCAGGAGCACTCCTGGAGCCCTTCACCTGCACGGCAGGTACTGCCGATGGGATACTGGAGAAGGCCCACGGCAAGCCGCTGATTTGGGGAGAATCCCACCCAGGCTGGCTACAAGGAGTTACGGGCTTTCTCCACAAGACCCAGGGCAGCTGGCTTCGGTGTGTCATTTACTCTGTGGAATCAGTGCTACCGCTGGGACGTCACCGCCCTTTCCACAGCCTCCGTCCGAGCTGTGTCTGCGCAATTCTGCGGTGGCACCTTGCACCAGGTCCACAGGTTCGAACTCTCCAAGCATGCTCTCCGTGCCTGGTCCTGAGGGAAACACATTCTTCACTCCCTTTTACCTCCCCCAGCCCCACCCTGGCCACCAACCGCCCTTTCCCCCACCCCCCTCGCCCCCCTCCCCGTTAGAACACTGTATTCTAGCAACCGTTTCCTGCTGCACAAAATGGCCACTCCACGGGACACCTGTGGCCACGTGACCCGCTGCCCTCTTGGTTTTGGGCCTCTTTCCGCCTAACTCCAGTTTCGGAAAGGCTGCACTCGGAGAAGCAAGAGCTAGTAAACCAGAGAAGTGCCACAGCTTGGAAACTAAGAGAAAAGGTGCAGCGCTGGAGAGAAAGGAAGGGCAAAAACAAGCAAAGAAAACGCCATCCCACCGCGAGCAACCGGGAGCCAAGAGGCCTACAGTACATTTTAAGGCATCACTGCTAGAGGTCAGCGTTCTCGCGAGATCTTGAGAACTCTTCCAAGACAAGGGTAGTCGCGGAGTACAGGAAAAGAAGTTCAAGCAAAACAGGACAGCCATCGATCTTTTGGGCTCCAGGGCCCCCGCCGTGTACACCTCACTCCATTATGAACCCAACCGAGTGCTGTTCTGCCGCTGTAAGTCTGAGAGGGCGGCAGGCCCTGTGACCGCCCCGCGGGCGATGGCGCGCCAGGCCTGACGAGGAAGTCTCGCGAGATTAGGAATCAGCGCGCAGTAGCGGGGCAGAAGCCATAGCGTTAGCTGGAGAGAGGCCGTGAGGCGCACAGGAGGCCCGCGGCGCCGGCAAAGCAGTGTTTGGGGCTCAGATCGCCCGCTGGACACGTCGTCCACCCCCAGAGGACCTCTGTGGTGAAACCCCAGCCGAGCAGAGGTAAAGCCCAGAGTTCTCCGTACTCTTCAGGGATGAGTCATGTGGCGGAGGAAGATGAGCTCGGGCTGGACCAGCAGTTGGCTGGCCTAGACCTGAACTCTCCGGACAGCCAGAGCGGAGGCAGCACAGCCAGCAAAGGGCGCTACATCCCTCCTCACCTCCGGAACCGGGAAGCTACGAAAGCCTCCTACGACAAAGACAGCTCACGGTGGAGTAAAGACAAGGATGCCTACAGCAGTTTCGGGTCCCGTAGCGACACGAGAGCCAAGTCCAGTTTCTTCAGTGACCGTGGGAGTGGAGCAAGAGGAAGGTTTGATGACCGCGGGCGGAGTGACTACGAGGGCACCGGCAGCCGTGGCGGTAGAAGTGGCTTTGGCAAATTTGAACGGGGCGGGAACAGTCGCTGGTGCGACAAAGCCGACGAAGACGACTGGTCCAAACCGCTCCCACCAAGCGAACGCTTGGAACAGGAACTCTTTTCTGGAGGCAATACTGGGATTAACTTTGAGAAATACGATGACATTCCGGTTGAGGCGACAGGGAATAACTGCCCTCCACACATTGAAAGTTTCAGTGATGTTGAGATGGGAGAGATTATTATGGGAAACATCGAGCTTACTCGCTATACTCGCCCAACTCCAGTGCAGAAGCATGCTATTCCTATTATCAAAGAGAAAAGAGACTTGATGGCTTGTGCCCAAACAGGATCTGGAAAAACGGCAGCTTTTCTTTTACCTATCTTGAGTCAGATCTATACAGATGGTCCGGGTGAGGCTTTGAGGGCCATGAAGGAGAATGGAAAGTATGGGCGTCGCAAACAGTATCCAATCTCCTTGGTCCTGGCTCCAACCAGAGAATTGGCAGTGCAGATCTACGAGGAGGCCAGGAAATTCTCATACCGGTCTCGAGTTCGTCCTTGTGTGGTTTACGGCGGAGCTGATATCGGTCAGCAGATTCGAGACTTGGAACGTGGATGCCACTTGTTAGTGGCCACTCCAGGACGGCTAGTGGATATGATGGAGAGAGGAAAGATCGGACTAGACTTCTGCAAATACTTGGTGTTAGATGAAGCGGATCGGATGTTGGACATGGGTTTTGAGCCTCAGATACGAAGAATAGTTGAGCAAGACACCATGCCTCCAAAAGGTGTCCGCCACACTATGATGTTTAGCGCTACTTTTCCTAAGGAAATACAGATGCTAGCTCGCGATTTCTTGGATGAATATATCTTCCTGGCCGTAGGGAGAGTCGGGTCTACTTCTGAGAACATCACACAGAAAGTCGTGTGGGTGGAAGAAGCAGACAAGCGGTCATTTCTGCTTGACCTCCTGAATGCAACAGGCAAGGACTCCCTGATACTGGTGTTTGTGGAGACCAAAAAGGGTGCAGATTCCCTGGAGGATTTCTTATACCATGAAGGATATGCTTGTACCAGCATCCATGGAGACCGATCTCAGCGAGATAGGGAAGAGGCCCTTCACCAGTTCCGATCGGGAAAAAGTCCAATTCTCGTGGCCACAGCAGTTGCAGCAAGAGGACTGGATATTTCCAATGTGAAACATGTCATCAATTTCGACTTACCTAGTGACATCGAAGAATATGTGCATCGCATTGGCCGTACAGGCCGAGTTGGAAACCTTGGCCTTGCCACCTCATTCTTCAACGAGAGGAACATAAATATTACCAAAGATTTATTGGATCTTCTTGTTGAAGCGAAACAAGAAGTGCCATCTTGGCTAGAAAACATGGCTTTTGAACACCATTACAAGGGTGGTAGTCGTGGACGATCCAAGAGCAGATTTAGTGGAGGGTTTGGTGCCAGAGACTATCGACAAAGTAGCGGCGCCAGCAGTTCCAGCTTCAGCAGTGGCCGTGCCAGCAACAGTCGCAGTGGTGGAAGCAGCCATGGCAGCAGCAGAGGGTTTGGTGGAGGTAGCTATGGAGGCTTTTACAACAGTGATGGATATGGAGGAAATTATAGCTCCCAGGGGGTTGACTGGTGGGGTAACTGAGTCTGCTTTGCCATAGGTCACTCTACCAAACAAATACAGAACCCTCATGTGACTTAGCCAGCCAGACTATACCTTGTATAGTTTCAAGAACTCACAGCGCATTGTCTCCTGTGATTTCCCCACTGAATACTTCTTAAGGGAGCTTAAAGTGACAAGAAAAGATGAAAGGAACTATCCTGAAGCCCCATTCAGAAGGTGGTTTGAAGACTCAGTTGTTGTAGTTTGGATTAACCTCTTACCCTGATCCTACTCTGCGTTTATAACTTCATGACTAAGGATCATTTGTTTGTTAATATACTGTACCTTTAACTTTAGACAACTTTTATTCTGATGTCCCGTTGGCTCAGTAATGCTTAAGATACCAAAGTGTTTTAGCAAAATAAATTTTCTGAACTTGGGCTAAGAAAACAAAAGAAAGGGACAGGTATTTGTTACGGGAATGGGACTGTCCTTTAATGCTCATTAGGTACCCTAAGGAAGGCAGAGGTGAGGCCCAGGAAGAAGGGTGGCATTTCGGAAATGTATAAATTACAGCCCAGGGGTTCAAGAACAGTTATGGTTGAAATATCTGTTTAAGTGTACAGTTCTAGTTGCTAAACTTAAAACAATCAGGAAATGCAATAGCATTTTCATTTTCCTGTGTACTTTAAGTAATCCTTTGTTAGTAGTCATCTGCAGTGAAACTTAGTGGCAGCCTTTGGGAGTCACTAGTCAGCATTCATGCTTAGTACCGTGATGTAGAGGATCTGAACAGCTCCAAATAAATGGTATCAGGAAACCATAGAAGAAATGGTCTATATTCTTTAATACAAGCAGGTTTTGAAGATGATAACGATATTGAGTAGAGAATCACTTTCTCTTATGGTGGGAGGTGTGAAGACAGCCAAGAATGGGATATTTGACACCAAAGAACACAGAGAAATAATTCCTCAACTTGAGCAGGCATTGATGGAATTTCCATGTGTAATGATGGGACAGCAAACAGATGCATGCCAGTACTCATTTTCCACCCATTTGTTACAGAACGTCATCGGTAAACCACTACATCTCATGGGATGATGGTTTTTGTTTTGAGACAGGTCCCCATGTTGCCCAGGGTAGTCTCTGACTTGTTCTGTACCTGAGACTGGCCTTAAAGTCCTGTTCCTCCTACCTCCCAGCTGCTCTCACCACCACAGTTGTTGAGAGCATGAACTTTGAAAATCACATTGTCTATATAGACAGTTCACCCAAAACTTTTTTCAGGTCCTGTATGTCCTAGGACACCCTGCCTATCAAATTACTGTCTCTTGAATAATTAGATAATAATTAGTTGAATGTTATAGACTAGATACCTACATCATTGGTCAATGAGTGGGTTGCATAGTTTACATAAGGCCAGAAACACATGTAATTGTATATATGTGTGTATATATGCATGTATATACAGGTAGATATGCTGTAGATTGATTAATGAAATGGTTTTTCCAGTAAGAAAAAAAAAATTGTCACAGCCAAGCCATTATTTTACATGTGGTCCAACCCAGGAATTCTAAAGAGTATTGACCGTCAAATTATAATTGCCCCTAAAATTATCAAAAATGCTAGCCCTGTTGTCCACAGAGACCCTCCACTCTTCAAACCCTCATGTCTCTTTCTTTACTTCTTTCCATCTATCTGCTATTTTCTGAATTCTACTTTGAATACACACACTACTTAACAAGGCCTGATCAAAGTTTATTTTTTCCATGGAACTTAGTTTAAAATTTGTAGTCCCAGCAGTCATAAAAAATACTTGTTTATGCCTGTAATCTTGAGATTAATCATGCAAACACTGCAGTTCTTATTTTCCTAAATTAAAAAAAAAATAATGCTATATTCCCTTGGCAACTGCACAAAGTTCATGGTTAATTTATGTGGATTGAATGGAATTCTAGAGAGCCCTTTATTCCCAGATATTTTATTGACTACAATTATCTTGGTAGAGTGTGGTAAAACCTTAAAAGTGTTCTATGTGTGAAATGAAATGAGTAATACATGTGTTGGTGACCACAGGAAAATGTTCTACACCACTGATCCTGTGGATGTTAGAGAAGTAATCAGTAATTACACATTTAAATACAGTCCAGCTCTACAGTAAACAGAGCTTATGTGCAACATAGTAGTCATTTCAGATGACATCAGTAGTGATTTTTTAATATTTTAAATCTTTAAGCTCAGTTTGACAATATCTTGTCATCTTTAAGAGCACAGGAAAAGCAATACAGAGACCTCTGAATCCTTTCTCTCATCACTGGAAATTCTTTGAGAGCAGAGCCAGGCTATCCAGAGCAATCTGTATTATTGAAAAAAGAAATTAAAAAAAAAAAAAACAATAGAGTGTCCCAGTACCTAAATACCCCTTTTCCCATTATTTATCTATGATTTGCTACAGTTAATGAGCCACTGTTCATACTTTTACTATTGGCTAATGTCCACACTTGCTGTGTCCCATTGGCTGTATCTAGTGTCTTATTCCAGGCTCTGTCTAGGACACTGTGTTACATTTATTCAGCAAGCCACCTGAGGTTCCTCCTGGCTGTGACAGTTTCTCAGAGATTTCTCATTTCTGCTGACCTTGAGAGTTTTTCAGAGTGCTGGTCAGGTACTTTGTCCTACAATTAAAAATAGTTGGATTTTCCCCCTCATGATTAGACTAAGGCTGTGGGTCTTTAAGGGCTTGATCACAGAGGTAAAGTGTCATTGTTATCATTCCAAGGACACATACCAACATTCTGAAGTATCAGATAAGGACCCGGATCAACTGGCTAAGGTTGTAGGGCCTGGCAGATTTTCTCACTCCACTGTGCACTTCATTTCTTTCCCCCTCTGCTTTTTTTTTTTTTTTTTTTTTTTTCCATCAGACTAGCCTTGAACTCTGAATTTTCCCTCAGATGCTGAGGACTAGGAATACAGGTGTGTTTTATCACATCTGCTTTCTTTTCATATTGCACTTCTGGGTGGATGTCACTGCTACCACCCACATTTCAGGTTTGGAAAATTTATGCTCCTTGTCCTTTTCTTCCTTTGCCAGTTAATTGTATATAAGTATGGTACAATGGATGTGTAGAAGTGTTTCTTATTTTCTGAGTTACAGCTTTATTCCCCAAAGGTAAGAAATCCATGAAAGGATTTTTTTTATGTTGAGTTAGGTTATTTTTAAGTGTGTAATTGTTAATTACTCTTCTGTAGTCAACCTTCATATCTCTCCCTTACTCATTTCCTTTTCATACACAGAATCTCTTTCCCCCTCCCCCCCCTTTTTTTTTTCACCTCACTTTACCAAGATAACTGTGGTTGATTCAAGTACCTGCCTGGTCTTAAGCCTATCTGGAATTCCACACAGCCCATTCACTTACAAATCATTCCATATAACGTGACTGTTAATTTTGTGCAGTTGCTAAGGGCAACGAAAAAGAGAATATAACTTAAAAGCTTAAAAATATTAAGCCAAAGCTCTGGTCACTGGAAACTCTTTTACCTGGATCCTTGCGCCTTTGTTATCCTCACATTACGTGGCTTCCGGGGACTCAAATGAGTACCTCCCTACCTCCTGGTGTGGGTTTTATTTCAACTTCAGTTGTACTTGTCAGCTTTTTGTTGCAGCGACAGATACCCAAGAAAAAGAGTTTATAAAGAGGAAAAGTTTATTTTGGCTCACAATTGATTTCACTCTGATCATTTGACCTTTTGCTTTGGGTCTGTGGCAGTATAGTACATTATTATGTCAGAAGTGTATGGAAGGGAGGCCTGATCACCCCATGGTGCTGAAATGCAAAAAGAGAGAAAGCGTGGGTTCCCAGTATCCCCTCTGTTCTGGTGTCATTTCTATTGCTGTGATGAACTATCTTAACCAAAAGCAACTTAGTAAGTAAAGGGGTTTCTTTCAGTCACGGTGAGTTCCTCATTGTAGGGGGATCCAAGGCAGGACTTGAGCTAGATATGTCACAGCCACAATGAAGAGCAGACACAAATGAAAGCTTGCTTGTTCTCAAGTCTATTTCTCCACTGAGACACAGTTCAGGATTCCTTGCCCGGTGTGGTACTCACTCTCATAGCAATTAACTTAGGACCTTCCCACATCGGACATGCTGTAAGACCAGAACTCGATGTAGACAGTCCTTCCCTGAGACCATCTTCCCAGAAGATTCCAGGGTGTGCCAAGGTGCCAGAGCTGATCATCACACTCTGCTGGGCCTATCCCCTCCCAGCAGTGCAACAGGCTAAGACCCAACCATTCAGTACATTCCAGAGCAAAAGCTCGCGAGCTATTGCACTAGTAAGTCACTAAGGTCTCACTAGATGTGCTATGCGCTGAGTCCGATTGCAGCACATTTTGCTGTCACACTCTTCTGTAGCTTAACTCTCAGAACACATCACTTGTGATTGTAGTTTCTTTTTCTCGTGTAAAGAAAATACTTAACACTGCTTATTTGATGCTTACGTTTTTTTCTTCCAAATGTTTGTTTTCCTAAATAGAAGGTATTGGCATGAAGTTTAGAATCCTTCCAACAAAGTGTGTGTGTGTGTGTGTGTGTGTGTGTGTGTGTGTGTGTGTGTGTGTGT
>NW_026590859.1:7281571-7423351 GCF_907164565.1 Psammomys obesus | reverse complement strand
TGTGTGTGTGTGTGTGTGTGTGTGTGTGTGTGTGTGTGTGTGTGTGTTAAACCATTCTAAGGGCTTTGTGAAATTTAGACATCGTAAGCAGCGAGGCTCTAAAAGTTAAGAGTCTCCATTGCTGTGTCAGTGTTTGTTTTCCTCCCAGTCCTGTCTGCACAGCTAACATAAAAATTGACCTGGGAGCTAGAAAGCAAAAAAAGGGCTAGCGTGAATGTGGACAGATATCATAAATTTATGTCTTGGGTCAACACAATTTATGCCTGCCTCCTCCTTTGGGACTCCCTTGCCCCCTTGTCTGGCTTTAGACAATGAATTTCCAGGGAGTTTTGCCTTTTGATCGCCCCACTGATCTAATGCAATTGTCCACTGGCAGAAGCGCTGTGAGGTGCAGAATAAAGTAATGAAGTTAATTTGATTTGCACTCCTCACCCATCCTTAAGATCTGCATGTCTTTATTGTATTAGATTTCTAATGAGATTCCCCTGCCCTCTCCCTGTGGGAGATGGGCGCCCTGGGGCTGTGGGAGGGTTCGTCTCAGGAGGGTCCTCCCCACTTACTTCCCATCGTTAATGGGAACGGACCTGCTTGCCCTTGAGTCACAGGGTGATCATATTTCCCTTTCTGGACTCTGGTGGACAAGAAGTTGGGGAGTAGCTTCTGTTGCAGGGACGTGGGAGGAAGAATTCTGGCACTTACAGGAGAAGAAAAATAGGGTGAAAGGTCAATGCTGGACTGAGGTTCACAGAACCCCAGGCAGATTTCCCAGTCCACTCATGACTCCTGAGACAATGCATCCTATCATGCCTATCATGAAGGATTGTCGTCAGAGTGACACATAGTGAGCATCAAGACAGAAAACATGCAGGGCTTTCAAGGCCCCAGACTCTCTGCCGCACTGAAGCAGTTCTCTCTGTATTTGAGGAGCCTGGCTGGCTAGGTACCATCTGAGCAGGACTTAGTGTGGTTTATTTTGGAGAAGCCTTACCTGCCTCTTGTCCCCCTCCAACCTCCCACTACACATCTTGAGCCCCATAAGCCTTTTCCCAAAGGTCTAGTCCTGTGTTTTGCACCCTGTGTGTGTCTGTAAGGATTTTTACCACACCACTGACTTTCTTATTTTTCACAGTGAAATATTTGTCTCCCAAGTGACATCATCCAGCTGGATTACAGTGTGAAATGATTATATTCACTTCAAAAGCTATTCTTGCTGGGTATGGTGGTGCACACCTTTTATCCCAGCACTCAGGAGGCAGAGGCAGGCAGATCTCTGTGTGTTCAGGGCCCTCCAGTGAGTTCCAAGATAGCCTGGGTTATAGGGCTTTGTAAAGAGACCCTGTCTCAAAAACCGAATGAACCAAAGACTGCTCTTGAAACTGGTTCAATATCATTGCTGAAAAGGGGTTGGATCAATGATGTATTTATTATACAGTATGGTGATCCATGTGGGGGGAGCAAGCACTGGTAATTTGATATTTCCAAGTTCACTGCAACAATTAAAAAGGGCTTGGGACTCTTGAGAAGAAGCCTGAACACTGCCCTCAGAACCAGTCTGTTTTCAGCACTGCTCAAACCCCCTAGAATCACGGAGGAAAGGGAAGGCCAAGTGATTGGCATCCTGACGACGTTTCCAGAGGGAAAAGGTAGTTTATATCTAATCTAAGGTCTTTAAGAGGAATCTATCAGCTTTGGTTTGGCTCTCAGTGGACAGGTGTCTGTATCACGGAAGCACCATACATAATTCACCAACAGAGAGCCCCAGAACTTAGCAAGAAAGCTAAATTGCCTGTCACTTGTAGAAAAGGTGTTCCCTGCAGGTCAAGGTTGAGAGTTCTGGTGGACCCCAGTGAGGAAGAGCATATCCAGCCGTCTTTAAACATCAGGGCTGCTCTCAGCTGGCTTGGGCAGCTTACTGTTTACACCTTGAGTTTGCCCGTTCTGCAGGGCCGATTAGCACACCCTCAGTCTGCCAGCAGACGAGAAACAGAGCAGGGCTGCTGGTTTGAATAATCAGAGGATGTTTGGTGGATGTCACATCAGTGGGGACTGGGAGAACCGGGCTGTTTTCCTGGAGAGGTGGACCAAGATGTCCTGTGAGAGGGGTGAGCCACCAGAGCTTACACAGAATACGAAAGCATTCTGTCATTATTAGGGATAGAACCCTGAATCCAGTCCTGGGCAGACCTGATTGAGGAACTCAGTTCGTGAGAGGCAGGTCACTCTCACCTGGCTGTCACTAAGCTATGGCTGTACCTCTCTACTTGATTGACTGATGGCTCATTGGTAGCTTCAAAGTGAAGGTGGCTGGAGTCAATATAATAGAAACAGGGAGGGGGAGGAGAGAAAAGAGGAAGGGGAAAAGGAGAGGGAGAGGCAGGGAGAGACAGAAACAAAGATGGAGGAGAATGAGAATATTGTTTTCAAAGGTGTTTTTTTTTTAAAGTTTTGGGTTTTTTCTTCCTAGTGTTTGGCTATTTTGGTTTTGGTTTTTGCTATTTTATAATAGCCTATATTTTGGAAGCAAATTTTTGTCAAGTATTGCATTGTGTACATTTGCCATTTTTAATAAAATTAAACCACACCTCCTTCAGGTTCCTGAAGTGTTTGGATAGAAATAGAGCTCAGCAACCTTAAGCCAGTCATTGACATGCTCAGATAGGAAAGGCCCCGGGCCTCATGGGAAGGTTGATCATAAGCAGGGAATGGGAGGAACCAGCTCTCAAACGCAGACGTTTCTAAGGTGGAGAAGCAAACTGAGGCAGCTGATGTCGGGGCCGTCACACGCTGCTCCATAAACACTCGGCTAGTTCACCAACTGACGACTCTGCACAGTTTGGGAAAATCCTCAGTGTTTAATGGTTTGAATGAGTGCTAGGACTCTTCAAAATCTGCTGTGCACTGATGACTCCTACATTTGTTCCTCTGCCTGAGTGTTCTTCTGAATCCAGAACTCCTATCAAAGCATCTGTGAGAGGAATGGGTGAAAGGATGGCTCAGTCGGGAAAGCGTTTGTCTCACACTCGTAAGGAACTGAATTTAATACCCCAGAACCTGTGATAAAAGTAAACAAAGCAGTGTGTAGACACCTGTAATCCCATTGTAGAATTCCTGAGCTTTCTGGCGTGTAAGCCTAGCACGCTTCATGAATTCAAGACCTGGAAAAAAAAAAGTGGGTGGCTAAAATTTAGATAACACCAATCACAGCTGCCCTATGACCTCCCATGTGAGCGTATTTTTACATATGCTTGTACACATACACACACTACTGTCTAAAAGACCTTGTCTTCAAAGTTCACCTTTCACCTGTAACAACTTCAGTCTCATGAATGCTTTCCAAACCTGTCCTATAGTCTTGACAGTGATAGTAAACAGCAGATCTAATTTCCAGTTGATCAGGGCCTGAACCTTGAATCCTCTACAGCCTGTGTCTGCTGCATGATGAAGCCCTGTCAGTCATGTTCCAGATGTATCACAGACCACACTTCCTCAGCCGCTCTATCTCCACGCTGACCTAAGCCACCTTCATGTCCTCACGGATCCTGCTGGCCTTTGAGTTCCTTTTCCTCATGTTACCCCCCCAACATACATATAGACACACACCGGCACACACACCGGCACACACACAGGCACACACACAGGCACACACACAGGCACACACATACACATACGCACACCACCACCACCACCACCACTAGCACCTTGCTGTCCCCTAGTCACACAAGACAGTGTGATTCTGTCAGAGTTGGCAAGAGTGTACCGTCTCCTACTTAAACCCAGACACCAAGGGTAGCTCCAAGTGTGTCCAGGATCCTTCTTGGCTTATGCTCATCCTTCTTGGCTTCCCCTCTTCTTTCCCAGTCCAGCCACTCCACTTTTACTGGGCTCCACCAACCTCAGGTCTGGCTTATGCTCATCCTTCTTGGCTTCCCCTCTTCTTTCCCAGTCCAGTAGCTCCACTTTTACTGGGCTGCACCAACCTCAAGTTTCTCAAGGCCTTGGGGCTTTGTAGTGGATTGCCACAAGTGGCCCATGTCACCTTCTCTCTTTCAGCATTTTACTCAAATGATAGCTTCTCTGTGAGGCCACTCTGCTCTCTGCCAGGGTCTACTACATGTCAGTTTCTTACCTTACTGACTCTGCAAACACCCAGAAGGCAGCTGCCAGGATGGCCAGGATCTGGAGTAGAGTAGTGCCTGTTGACAGTATAAATATATCTTTATACATATACATGCAACAACATAGCTGTTGACAGGATAAACATATATTCTTGGGAAATGTTAAGCTCAGATTTGCTAACTTCTACAAGGTATAGTCATTTTAGACATATATTTTAAGAGATATTAAATGTACATGAAACATCTTTTTAGTGTGCAGCTGTGTGCATTTTGTCATTGCAATGAATCATGTGACCTGTCCCTCATTTGAGATAGACAAAAATCCCAGGGCCCTCAAATCCCTCCCCCAGCTCACCTCACCGAAGGCTTCACTGACCTCTGAGGGGGAGATGCCATTGACGTGTTCATCACTCTGCAGGCTTGCCTGTCCAGAAGGTAACCATCCCATCTGTGCATTGTTTTCTGTGGCTTTTGTTATGTAGAAGAATACATTTTAGATGCAGCCCTGTTGAATATGTTAAGATTCTGTTTTGCTCAATGGTGGGTAATATTATACTCTGTGGCCATAACAGTTCAGTTGTTGGTATTTCTAGGATGCCATGAATAAAGGAAATAGGTTATCAGTTTGTATATCACAAAAACAAATCTCTAGGAGAAAGAACAATTTTTAAGTCTTTGTCTCTATGTGAGTATGTGTTCATATATGGTGCCTACAGGGACCAGGAACAGACATCAGATCCCTTGCAGTTGGAGTTAAAGATAATTGTGAGCCTTCTGATGTGAGTGTTAGGAATTGAACCCAGGTCCTTTGCAAGAGCAATACATGCTCTTAACCACGGAACCATCACTCCAGCCCAAACACTCTGTTTATAAGGCATTAAAAAAGGGGGTGTCTTAAAAAATTAAACTAAGCATACCAAAACAACACACAAGAGATATGCCAAAAGAGTTAAAAAGTGACTTTTTGATGAGGGACTTTTTTCTCTACTGTAATTTGTTCAGCTTTTTAAAGCATAGAGATTATGTGCCTTCCTTTAAAAGACAAACTTTATTTCAGATAAGTTAGTGGAGGTGAAATTTCCAGAGGACGTGATTTTAGAAAATAGAAACTTCATTTATTATCCTTTTCATTGACATCACAACCATCTTAGGCCTCTCTCCTTTCACAGGGGAACCATGGATTACCGGATCCAACGAAAAGTTTATGTAACTCAACGGGAGACAATAGATGCTGATGTTAAGATGGTCAATTTACAATTTTCAGCAACAATTTTATTCTTGCAATCAAGACGGCTGCTGCTTTAAGAAATGAGGGCCTTCCTGTGGCTTATGAAGTAATAGATCATATATAAATAGGCTGTTTGCTCTCAGTGCAGATGCCATCATTACTAACTACTTTCGGGCTCTTTGAGAGCTAAATAATTCGGTAATGCATCATTGAACATTTAGTTGCTTCATAGCAGATGGTTTCAGGGGCCCATCTGCTCACAGTGATGTTTTCAACAAGCCCCCTTCACCTTCACCAAGAGGTTTGGAAGCAGCAGGATATTCATTCTGCACTCCATGCGCTTCGTCTTCGCTCCCATGTTGAGGGAAGAAGGCCGACATCTCTCTCCCAGCCTCCGAAGGGAGATGTTGGACTATGGAAGAGGACTGATGTGTAAGGCAAACTCAGGAAAGAGCTCCTGAGTTCCAAGAAATTGTAAATATATTCGAAGAGTGTGTGCCTGTGTGTGTGTGTGCCTGTGTGTGTTTCTCTCTCTCTCTCTCTCTCTCTCTCTCTCTCTGTGTGTGTGTGTGTGTGTGTGTGTGTGTGTGTGTGTGTGTGTGTGTGTGTGTATAACTGATTGCTTTGCCTGGGCTGTCTTAAGTATGAGGTGTATTCTGTAGTTTATTCTGTTCAGTTATTCCTGCCCCTGTTATTTTCAGAAGCATAGCCAGTTTCTAGCTGGTTTTCTGAGATGAAGAATATATTCTCCTTGCCTTTGAGGACATGGGGGAATCCCTGAGGCAAGGTCAGGGTGAACACATGAAATACATGAGGGCACTCCAGCTACAGCCATATGGATGAGAGCAAACCGAACACAGTACCTGAATGCTGAGGGGATGTTCGGGTGAGTGTTTTGAGAGCAGGGCTAGTTTTATTCCACAAATCCCAAGTGCCCCATTACCTATGTGCTCATGGAAATCTGCAGTCACTGCAGGGGAAACAGAACGGGGAATGTGATGAATAAGACATGCTTGGTGGCTGCCCTGGAAATATGTAGAACTTTCCCTTCAGATGAGAAGAAAGGCAAAGTTGGCAAAGAGGAAACGCAGGTATGGAGAAGAGGCCGTTCTCAAAGGATCACGAGAAATCAGCCCCTACACATTGAATGCACAGATTCAACACTGAACAGTGTAAATACCTTCCCACAAAGTACTGATCTTTAGGGAGCTGCTCGGCTTGTGAGCAAAGGAACAATAAAGAGACTGCTGTTCTGACACACAGCTCCTCTCTCATGCAGTGCTGAAAGATGAACAGCCCTCGGCTCAAGTACTTACATTTACTTTTCTAAAAGGCACACATGGATTCAGACTAGACACCGAAGGCCAACTGTCATGTGTCAGAGAGTGGCATCGAGGGATTTTATGTATGTATTTGCATATACATGTGTGTGTGTGTGTGTGTGTGTGTGTGTGTGTGTGTGTGTGTGTGGTAAGGTCAGAGGTCGACATCAGGAGTCTTTCTTAGTCACTCTCTACTTAATGTTTTGAGGCAGGGTTTCTCTCTGAACCTTGAGGTCATTACTTTTGCTGGATGGGCCACCCAGTGAGTTCTGAGGTTCTGTCTGCGTCTACCCCCATCCCCATCTAGCCTCAGTGGGCATTTACACCAGTTCTGGGGGGGGGTCCAATTCAGGTCCTCATGCATGCACATCACACTGTCAATTGAGCCGTCTCCCAGCTCTTTATCCATTATCTTCTTTTCGTAAGAAATATTTGAATATTTGAAAAGTTCTGAGACTCTGGCCTACCGAAGCGTGTCACTCACTCTGTGTGGTTATCACTGCTGTTGTGCCTCGCCTCTCACGCTACCTCATTTCTTTGTAGTGGGTGGTTAGTAACTACCTACTGACCACCCACAATTGAGCCAGGTTAGTGGCAGGTGTCCATTCTTCAGCATCTTCCTGGGCTTTAGCTGAAACTTCTCTGTTCAATGAGTTCTGTGTCGCCAAGCCGCAGCGTGAAGGAGTGGCCTGCCTCAAAGCACTGCTTGCTGCTGCCCGCATCAATGTCATCTTGATTATCCTGTGAGGAATCGCCACTGACATTGACTGGACTGCCACTCCTCCTTTTGCTGTCGAAGCAGAAATGCTACTGCGATGTTTGCTCTGCTCGAGAACGCTTTAGAATTCGCGTAATTGAATCCAGCTCTCTCGCTGAGGCATGAACTGCATGCTTAAGTTCAGCCAGCTCTGTTGGCTCTATGAGGAGCCCAAACAAAGTCTTGTTCCTTGTCTCAACGTAGTCTATTCTAATGAGAAAAAAAATACAGAATCGTGGGACACAAACTAGGACGATCAGGGAGTGTGCCACAAAGGACGGACACCATTCCAGCCCAGGATCCAGGAGAGGAGAAGGCCTCAATCAGAAAAGCATCATCTTGTATTTTCAAGGACTCAGCTAAAACTGAGAGTTCTTTAAATCAGGGGGAGGAAATGGAGAGACAGAGAAGCTTCAGAGTTGGAGGGACTTTAAGGGGCCTGAGGTTGTTTTCCTGCACTGGATTAAACTTGGGGACTTGCCCACTTACCCGAACTTTCTACCCAGCGGTGCAACTTCTGTTCCCAACCAGTGACCGGGTCCTTTTGAAATATTTATTATTTGTTTATCTACTTAACGTGTGTGAATGTTTGCCTGTAGGTATGTGCAGGTGCACATGGAGGCCAGAAGGGGGTGACAGACTCCCCTGGAGCTGAAGTCGCAGGCAGCAGGGGAGCCACACAGCATGGAGCTTAGACGGGGAGGGATGCCAGTGGAAGCTGCAGGATCTACTCTGTTACATGCAGCTCAACAAAGCAGAACTGAGCGCAGCCCAGCGGCTGGCACAGCCAGAACTGGCAGAGAGCCAGGCCTCTCCAGGGAGCGATAGAGGCCCCGGAGTAAGGAACGCTTGCTCGCCCCATTGTCTTGCAGCTGAAATGAAGATAACCAACCAGAACTGACACTTGGCTTCGGAAGCTACTGCTATTGCTTCAAAACTAAAAGGATTTAGTGTTTTTTAAGCAAGCATGGTAGCTCATGCCTGTAATTCTCAGCCCTCTTGGGGCTGAGGCAGGAGAATTGCTGTGAGTCTAGCCATTCCTCTCCAAGTAGCTTTTGGTATTTATTACAGTGATAGAAACTAAGATTCACTCACATTTTAGTGAGAAGCAGCAGCGACTTCTAAGTGTGAAGTTAGAAAGTCTTTAAGGGTTACTGGGCAGTCACGGGAATTATATGAACAAGGAAAGACCCTAACTTTGGTCTGTTTTTCTCCTTACTGCCTGTCAAACTGCAGGGGAGTTAAGTTGGAAAAATCATGTTAGAAAAACACTGAAGAAGTTGCATCTATTCCTCTTTTTTTAACATCTATTTTTTATGTGTTTATTATGACAGGGATCCCACTTGGGGGAGGTCAGGGGTCAAACTCAGGTCCCTAGGCTTGGCAATAAGTGAGTCATCTCAGCTGCCCCTGAATCAGTCTCTCTAAGCCGGCATGACCGGTTTCAGATGCAGTCCTGGCAGGAACCCCTTCTACATCAGCCCTCCACAGGGAAGGAACCTTTCGGATGCAGCACAGCAGAGCCCAGACCCCCTCGACCAAATGCTATCCTGTCTGTCAGAGCTACCCACCAACCTGGACCTCATGCAGGCATCTGGCAGCTTCCTTTCTTGTTCCTTTCTCTTTAAGTCTGTCATTGTTGTTTAACTTTAATTTGCGCGTGTGTTTGCATATGGTGGGTGAGTGTGGGCACATGGGCATGTGTCATGCATGTGGAGGCCTGACAACAACCTTTGGAATCCACTGAAGCTTCTGGGATGTGCATTCAGGCCATGAGGCCTGCACTGCGAACACTTCTACCTGCCAAGCCACCTTACTACCCTCATTTGATTTTTAATATCACATTAAAAAATATGATCTACAAAATTAAATGTATTTGTCCTACACAATGTATTTTAAATATATACATATCATGCACTGTTTAAACCAAACTAGCTGTTACATTTTAAACTTTTTTTTTTTTTTTTTTTTAAACAGGGTGTCTCTGTATATCCCTTGCTATCCTGTAATGCACTCTGTAGACCAGGTTAGCCTCAAACTGAAACTCTGAGATACACCAGCCTCTGTCTTTCAAGAGCTGGGATCAAAGATGTGCACCACTACCACCCAGCTTATTTTAAACATGTTTTGTTTTTTTGAGACAGGGTTTCTCTGTGTAGCCCTGGCTATGCTGGATACACTCTGTAGACCAGGCTGGCCTCAAACTCACAGAGATCCACCTGCCTCTGCCTCCCAGAATGCTGGGATTACAAGCATGCACCACCACTCCTGGCTTATTTTAAACATTTTTAATATAGTATTTGTTTGAGCCAGGGTCTCTCTACGTAGTTTGGCTGTCCTGGACCTTATTATGTAGACTGGCAGGCCTCAGATTCACAGACATGCATACTGCATGCCTCTGACTCCCAAGTGCTGAGATTGAAAACGAGCTCTTTCACAGCCATTCTTCCTGTTTGAGATGTTGTGTCTTTCACCATCTCGCCAGTAACTCCCACTTCTGTGTTTTGCATCACTGCATTTAATACATACAGCTGAGGTCACATGAGTGCTCGTGCTCGCAAGGCATTTGTCTCTCCATGTCGTGCTGTTAGGTTTTCTTGGCACCATAGCTGGAACAAAATGGCACAGATACCAAGTTTTGGGAATGGTCATCTATCTTTCTATGTCAGTTTTTGTGTTTTATTTTTGTACACAATAAAATTTTTTGTCTTAAGGTAGCTGGAGAGATGGCTCAGTGGTTAAGAGCACTGACTGCCTTTCCAAAAGATCCAGGTTCAATTCCGAGCACCTACATGTCAGCTTGGAGCTGTCTGTAACTCCAGTTCCAAAGAATCTGACACCCTCATACCAATACACATGAATAAACTAAATAAATTATTTTAAAAAGAATATTTAAAAAAAGATTTTGTCTTACAAGAATCTCTAACGGTCTGTTACACGTTATCACTTTCACACAGTTACTTTGCATAGCACTTAAAAGATGTGTCAAAATCGCTTTCTTTACCAAGTTTGTGCAAAATGATCTACATATTTGTATTTCAGACTACAGATATCAAAAAGAAGGCACGAGAAACATCCTTTTCTTATAACTAGAAAGAAGCTAGTTCATAAAAAGTCACCATCCCTAAACCTTGAGTAAAGCAAGTGTGTCAGCTCCTGAGTTGCTTAAATAACAAAATAACAGAAACACATTGTGTCCTTGCTGTCTTCAGGTTGGTTCCTCTGAGCACCAGGATGGAGGCTCTGCCCTGAGCCCCTCTCCATGCTTCTGGGGCAGAACTGTCTTCCTCCTGCTCTTTTCCTTATCTTAAAAAAAAAAAAAAAAACAGCGTCTCTCCTTTTGGGATAGATTGAATAGCCATCGAGGTTTCTTCAAACTGACGTCTTAAATCATGTGTTTAAAATCATCTGCACACTACAAAGGTGTAAATTGTTCCACAGGCATGTAAATTCCACAGGACCTATCTTAAATGATTCAGAACCTGGATTGAGTTGCAAGGCAGTGCCCACGATCTTGCTGCCAGCAGCATTTCAACTGCTCCCTGACCCCTAGGGCTTGCTACTTGAAAGACACCACAACCTCCAGACAGGACTGAGAAAGGGTCGTTCACTGTCTTTGCAAATCCAAGGACTACCTGTGGAGAGCTGTTCAGATATGCCATGCCCAAGCCCCGGGTAAAGGACAAGTGAAACGTGAGTGTCAGTTACTGTCTGTGCTAGTTTGAGTCTGCCTGGAGTCTCCGTGCATGGTGGCTTTGAGTGCTTCCTCACAGATTCGTAGTCAAATGAGCAGCTTTTAAAATAACCGAGGAATTAACTCAACATAGATTTACTTGATTTGTCCAAATAATTGTCACACCCCACCCCCCCGACTCCTTTTGTTGGGTGAGGATAGATATTTATGGCATGGTGTGATGACAACGTGGAGGAAAGGATCATGGAGCGAGCATAAGCATTTCTCACCATCACTGTCCCAATATCATTTCCTGTAAGAAACTGTCACTCTGTGGCGAGCATTCTGAAAGCACTTGCTCTTCCGGAAGACCCAGGCTGGCTCCCTAGTACACACTGGTTGATTCACAACCACAACAGCAGCCCTGACCGATCTGATTCTCTGTGCTTGCTTCCAGGGGCACACATGCAGATGTGCTTAAATCAAAATAAATTTAAAAGGGGGGGGGGCACATGCAGATGTGCTTAAATCAAAATAAATTAAAAAAAAAAAAAAAAGAAACAAAGCTGCTACTTGGGCCAGTGAGATTTGCTCAGCACAGGAGGGCATTTGTAACTAAGTCTCATGACTGGAAGTTGATCCCCAGATCCCATAGGATTAGAGAGAGGTGCAGAGCGAGAACAGACTCCTTCAAGTTCTATGCCCCGCCCCCTGCACACAGAAGGATAGAAATAAGTATATTTAAAAAAAAACTCTTGTCTCTCCAGTCTGGTTACTAATGCACAGTGAAAACTTGAAAATGAGGCTCAGATAACCCTTTACCGAGAGCTTTTCCAGTGATCTACAGAAAGAGACCTAATTATATTTATGCCTCATTGATAATTTTGTATTCCCTTAGAATATGTTGACTACATATTTGAAGTTTTCTAGTGAAAAAACATGCCCTTTGAACAAAAAGCAGCCCTATCGGCAAATGACTGACTACATTCACAAAATGACTAAATTATAGTGATTAAATCATAGGCAATTGAAGCGTTTCCTTACAGTAGGAAATTGAGCTCCTGCCTGTGTATGGTTGGTGATACTAGCTGCTCATTTTAGCCCCGGGCTCAGCGTTTGACTGTCTAAAAATCAGCGGCATTCTGCTGTCTTCCAATAAAACAAGGGAAAAATATACACAGCTGGGTTAAAACAACATGTTCTTCATCGGAAACAGAAACTGATTGTCACGTGTGTACGTCCCAGAGCAGGAAAAGCCAGTTGCTGCTCACAACCGCGCTGCCAGATGGCGGTGGTGCCTGAAAGCTTGAATACCTTCCGGGGAGGTGTGGAGCTGCTCGCTTTGGAGAGCCCAGCTGTCGGCCCAGGCTCACCCTGTCTCTTTGTTCAGAGGCACGGTCTGAGGACGCTAACCTCTGAAGGCTAAGGCTCTCCCCGCACCTCCCTCCTCGTCCCTGTTGCGTTCCATTTAGCCACACTGCATCGCCAATGAGCTCTGACGTTGCCGCTTTCCTCCCTAACATATCCAGTCTCTCGACATTAGCGAGAAGGAATCAGAGTCATTTGCTTTTCAGTCTACAGTGCCCCCCGGTCCAGAGCCGCTGGAGAGGGTGACACCATTGAGGAGCCTGCTAATCCTAACGGCCCTGGGGCCTTTGCTCTAAAAGATCCAGCAAGCAAGCATGCCAAGTGCTATCTGTAGACAGGTAGTGTCATTGTCCGGAAAGAGCACTTACGGTGCTGCGTCCGCACCGTGAATTGTGAGCTCGAAAACAAGTTGGAAAAGACCCGTGGCAAGAACAGTTGTCAGTCCGGATCACAGTCCGGCTCTGCGCTCCCCGCAGGAGAGGGGCCGACCCACTCATCCTCCTCTGCAAATGCGTGAGGACAGGGTTGAAGACGGAACAATACAAGACACGTCACCCTAATGATCGTGCACGCAGAGGGATGAGACAGACAGGGCACAGGGACAGCAGAAGAGTCACTTTGCAGTTCGCCTGGGGCCAGGTCTCTTTCCAAACGCAGAGACAAAAATGCCTTCCTGGTGATAAATACAATCCTTAGTTAGGTGAGATGTACAGAAAACCCCACTCTATAGCACACGATTAAATGGACCCTGAAAGTCTCTGGATCCAGCTCATCTGCAGAGGCATCACTTAAAAAAAAAAAAAGTGCTGTTTCAATGAAATTATGCATTCTCCATTAATAAAAGTATGACCTCTGTTCTTAAATGTTAAATAGCTATTGTCGTAACTGCCTTATTATTCTCCAATAGTGGTCTCAAATAAAACACAAGACAGATGAATTCTGATTTCCTTGCCCAGTGAAGTATGCATGTCTCTCTCTAGTAGCCACTTGAGATATAATTTAAAGTTTTGCATTGATATGGGTTCCATTGTGCTATTTTTTTCCTATTTTTTCTTCCTAGTTTATTTACAAATTTTCATTGAAAATGAAACATTTAAGATCAAAAAAGTGCTGATTTGTAAGGATATAAGTGTGGTTTGGTAGCATAAGCTTTAAAGAGCTATTATCTTGATAAAATATTGGCTTCAAATTTTTTTATGAAAATATACAATTATCACCAAAAATCTTTAATTATTAAAAAAACTCAGACTATTCCTTTCTGAGAAAACAGTTTTATCTTTACTGTATGGCTAGTTGGAATTTTTATTACTATTTTGTAGTTACTAAAGTATCTTTTTCATCATGAAATACGATATTATGACTTACCAATGTCATACATAAACCATGTCTGTGCCAAGGCAACACTATTTTTATAGTAGCAAGTTTGAACCATATTTTATCATTAGATTTCTTCTGTGCCTTGGTGTCCTATTTGTACAAAACAGAACTTTTTAAGGGCTGGAATCTGAATGAAGCTCTTATGTTAGTTGCTTAAAACATTGAATGTATCAACTTGAAGGAACAAAAGTCTAGGGTTGTATAAGACTTTTAAATATGAAAAGCATTCTTTTCCTTCAGAGCAATGAATATATTTTAAGTTTGGAGCTGTTGTAGAAGCAGGCATTTCCTCCCCTGTGGCTGCGAATACTGGAAAACATCATGTGGGCAGCAGAGGAGAGTTGGAGGGTCCTGGAGCTGTTTGCCTTTCTTCCTGTTACCTGTAAAACCCTGCTCACCTCTGGTGGCCGGCACTCCAGCTCTTAAATAGGTTGGCCTGCAGCCCTGGAAACCCTGTAACCTCAATTTTTAAAAGGGATGCTTCCCGGACCTCCTTGGGCTGTGACATTATTCCCTCTGCCTTCCAAGTTAAGAAAATTACTTTTAGCAGGTCATAGTAGAGGCAGGATTATTACATAATTGGAAGAAGCATATCCCATTCTTCAGGAGGCAGACAGCGTTATGGAGGTGTGCGTGGACGTGTTTTCTTTCTTCTCCCAGCACTTACACCGGGGCCCTGTGTTCCTTTTGGATAAAGACAAGGCTTCTCAGCACCTATTTCGCCTCCAATTTAATGAAGTTGTTAAAGTAGCAAGACTGACAGGTTAATTATCCTTTATAAAAGGGGGACAAATTGAACTGTGTCTTTCCATCATTTTTTGATATATCCGGAAGCTCCGGAGGTGCCCAGACGTGGCTCTGGTGAATAGAACAGCTAATCCACTCTGCAATTCCTCCCTGACCCTGCTCTCCCCACCGGGGACTCGCTATATTGCAGTTGGTTTTTGTTTCACATTCAACAGATCCCACTTTATTATAAATTCACAAGGGTTTTTTTTTCTCCCTCTCTCCATATGTTGGCTGACAGCTCCCCTGAAATAACTGATGGCTAAATTTAAACTCTGATGAAAATTAACCCAAGTGTTAAATGCAAACAGGAGCTGCTTGGAAGAGAAAAGAGTTATCATGGTAGATGCCAAACAGTGGAAAATGTGTGTAAATTAATGGAACCTCGCTGGTGACAAGCCGTCAGGCAGTTTGATGGCTCTTGCTAGCATTTTAGTCCCACTGAAGTTGGCCAGAGGGCAGAATGGACAAGTCCTGCTTTTCAAAAAGACCACGGGAAGCTTGACAGTAGCGCTAACCAGATCATCAAAAGTTCATGGTCAAATAAGAGATTTTTTTTTTTTTTTTTTTTTGCAAAGCTTTGCACTAAACAGAGTTTGCAGACAGGAGAGCAATGGATGAGACATCAAATTGCAAAATGATCAAGAGAAGAGACGAAGCCAGTAGGAAGCGATTTTCAAAAACAAACTGGCTGATTTTAAAGTTCATATTGAGAAACTGGCTTTGTTAAGCATAATAAGCATTTGGCTTAGAACATTTATTTCTCCTCAGGAACGTGTCTCTCACGATAGGCGTCTTTCACAGAAGCGATAAGTGTGCTTCTCAACTTCTTCAGATTAAAATATGTAAAATAAGCACTTTAACTAAAACTCATTAAGAAGAAACAGAAGTCTAAGCAAATATGACTTTGTTTCCTGTGACATACATATGACACTCAGCATAATTTAAGGAAGAAAAGTTCAATATTCCATTCTTGAGGAAAACACCATTTTGCTCCTTGAAAACATATCATATTTAATAATGTGCGAGTATGATGTGATATTAGTCAGGATACAATAGGCAGGGCATTGGCCCATGAAGTAGGAGAACTGTGTTTGCTCTGGTCTCAGTATGTCAACAGCTCTGCGGCTTGAAGAATAAGCCAGGCTCAGTTTGCTTATCTGTTAAACAGGACAAATAGTAATCAGACCAAGTGATGAAAGAAACTCCCACAGGCTCAAGTTTACTGTGAAGGTGCCAGAGATGGACCCTTAGCACAGAAAGTGAGGTCTAGGGTCACAAAGGTGCTGGGTCCACTCTGTGCTGCTGGCCTGTGGTGTGAGCTTAGTGAAGGCAAAAAGGGTCACCTGGCTCCCTTCCAGGTGGCTGTGAAAAGTCACATAGGATAGTGAAAATTAGATGTGTCCTTCGTAAGCTGTGATATCCTACATGGCTCCTAATTTCTACCTTGTGGTTTCCCCTTCACCTGCAACCCACACTTGTCACCTCCAGGCCCCCAGCCTCCTTTGGTGTACCTGCCTTCTGCAGCCTCCAGTAGTCTGGGATTAGAAGCAGAGAATTGAGAAGATTGGGGTTGCAAAGGGTCAGCATGTCAGAAAAACAATGAAATGCGCTAAGTACAAATTTAAGTCCCTAAAGCTGAGAAGTGACACGGTATGGGTTTTGTTCTATGACTGAGTGACAGGTATCTTGAGCCACCCCCTCCCCCCTCGTTCTTTCTGCATGGCAGAATGCTGAAAGTGATGGCTGCAGGTAAAGCCCACTCTTTAGAGCAGCTGCCTCCAGATTCAGCAGAAGTCATGGTTTTCTGGGGCCTCTTCACTCCTGCTCCTGGGAATGCAGGATATATTCATGGTGTCAAGCAAACCCCAGGTGGGGTAATCTGCCAATAGTTGGGGTTTTCGAACCAAGGTTATTATATGTTGACATCCAACCTCTGTCTGTTTCCAAATGTGTCATCTCAGAGTGATCTCTGCTGAGAGTCAGTCTATTTCTTCCTCTTATAAACATTTATTTTTATGTATGTTTGTGTGTTCTATGTGTGTTCAGGTCCCCAAAAAGGCCAGAACAGGTGTCAGGACCTCTGGAACTGGAGTTACAGAAGGTTGTAAGCCACCCACTTGGGTGATGAGAAGTGAACTTCCGTCCCCTGGAAGAGCCTCCCGTGTTCTTAACTGTGGAGCCATCACTCCAGCCCCCAAGCTACTGATTTCTCCTCCTCACTCTGGTTCATGTGTCTGTGTGGGCCTACCAGCTGCTCAACGAAAGCGCTGCTCATCTGAGGCCTGGCAGGGTCATAGGGAAGGGTACACGCTCTTGTTCTTCCAGAACTGAAACATAGTACACCCAAACCCAGAAAGGGAAAAAAGCCACGATTGTATTCACTCAGTAATCTATTTGTTGGGATGTATCAGAGAGACTCATTAGTACAAAAAAAAACAATAGCTCTGTAAAATAATTTTTATGTGTTTATCACTGCGAAATGTTTGTTATGTGGAATCAGCAATTCTGCCTGATTCCACCACCTGCTCACCTCCGCCGAGCTCTAAGCAATTTCCTTTTCAGATATGCAATGAATGAATTGGTATCTGGACAAGCCTCCCAGCCATGGCTGTTCTTTTACTCAAATGCTCTCAGAACAAGCACCTGCAACTGTGTCTAGAAGGCACAGTTTTTGTTTTGTTTTGTTTTTCCACAAAGCAGCCAGGAATACCTTTTCGGTGTTTGCTTATTTTATTTCTTGAAAGGGTCTCATTGTATCCCAGGTTGGCCTCCAAGTCACTCTGCAGCCAAGGCTGATTTTGTACCCCTTGATCATCCTGCCTCAAGCTCCTCCACCGCAGCCACCACCCCTGTGTTTCCATTTATTTTCTTAGTTTCTCTTAGGCCCTGCTGCACTTGAGGAGCCTCACATGCCATTGTCCAGTGTGTTCTACACCCAGCAAGGTATGAGGGGTTCTGCCACCAGGCAGAGAGAGGGCCAGGTGCCAGGGAGCCCTGGAGAGATGGCTCAGGAGTGACTGAAGGCTGTTGACATCTGGTGGCCCGGTGGTGGCCTCTTGCCAGGAGAGCAGGAAGGGGTTTTCATCCTCCACACACTCATCTCCACAGCACAGCGTGCATTAATTGGTCCTCTCGCCGGCTCTCACGGCAGGGGAGGCTGAAGATTGGCAAGGCTGCCTTGCTGCCCGCCTGGCCAGAGTCGGGGTCCCAGGGCACCCGGTGTACAGAAGGGTCCCCAGCTTTGCAGAAAGCTAGCTGCTGACTCAGCACTCGCCAGCAGGGTGACAGCAGAGCCTGGGACCTTCTGTGAAGTGAAACTTGGCACTAGCCAAGAGCTGTTTTTAGAATCACAGCCATGACTCATTGGCAAGTAGGGAAAGGAAGCATTTAAGAAAGAAAACAACTTTGTATAATTAACATGGTTTTTGTTATGAAGATTTTTCCTTGGTTGTTCTTAAAATCTTTCGCTTGTAACAAAGTTGGGAGCTGGCATTCTTCCTCCCCACAGCTCTCAGCCAGGATCATTTCAGTTGCATTGGCTCAAACATTCCCTTTTTACTCCGCTATATTCTGTAGAATACTTAACTGACGAACTAACTTTGTCTATTTCTCTGTACACTCAAAACTATCCTTATCTGCTTTTTGTATGTAATACAAACACACAACCCACACCAGCGCCTGTGGCCTCTGTACACAGCCGTGACACACCTGGTGTCCCCCTACAGACCTCCACTGTCTGACATGGGTTAGCCATCCCATAATGCTGTCTGGTCAGGTGATTTGGAGGCTTCTGAGGGGCTGCTAACCTTTCCATCTCAGATGTGGGCACACGCTGATGGCCTTGGGTCATATAAATGTGTGGTTAACTATTTGTGGGCTTAAAGAATACATCTGCACATATATGCACAGATTGGAGGAGGTGTGGACTCCCTTCTAACCAATCAAGACTGCCTTTTCCTGAGCGTCTCTGAAACAACAAGTCATTAAGTAAAACACAAAGCCACCTAGGTAACAGGTGATAGATTTGAGTCTTTCAGTGTTTCACTTATCCACGAGAACGATTATCCACAGTAGTGTACATCACTCTTACATGAGGGATTTAGCGGTGGTGTGTGGTATGAAGTGCATTTTTTTTTTTTTTTTCAGAAAGAGAAAGCTGGAAGGGGACCGTGAGCATGGACTTCAATGCTCCAAGCTGTGCCACTTCCCTTGACTCAATTGCCTTTCTCAGTCTTTCAGGGTAACACACATTTATTTGACCTTGGCCTTGAGAGAAAATTCAGACAAGTTGGGGTCTTAGCCCAGACCAAAGATGGGCTTTTTAGGAACATCTTGGTATATTTTGGACAGCTTTTCATTAAAGAAGCCCAGTTCCCAGTGGGACTGCTTGGTTGGTAACATACCTACCCATCTGAGGCCCGTGGTAGCCACCATGTCCCTTGAGACAGGCTAGCTGGTGAGGGACTCCAAAGCAGAGATGGCTTAATTGGATTTGACTACATCCAGCCTTGCTGGAAGCAAAAAATCCAACCCCTGATCATTTACTCAGGCTCGAATATTCCAACTGTGCCTATATCTCTATACTACTTCATACCAAATCTTTTTTGTTTAGTACAGACCACATTTAAAACGAACAAAAGCATGTTTCTATAAGCCACTAGAAAGATGTATAACATATCATCTACTTGAAGTTTAGCATATTCTAAACAGTGAATCCATTTACTGCTCACAGCAACCCTTTGAGGTAAATATTATTGTTGACATTGTAAATAAGAAAACAGGGGTTCAGAGAATTAAATAAGTCAGCCCAAATCACAGTAAGTGATCATATCCAGATGTGAACTCAGATTCTAAAGCTTATAGCTATTATTTTTTATAGTTTTGGTTTAATTGAATAAAAAAAAAACAAGAATAAATCTTACAAGGAAAAAAGCACGTGGTATTATGTGGTGGTCATAGATGCACACGTCTATTTTCATATATTTTGTGAATATTTAGACGTGATTGGGTGTGTACATGCTTTCACACAGCTCCTCTGTTTGGTCTCAGAAAGTGGTTGCCAAACATACCTCACTAAGAGCTCTTAAGGTATTCCTATTCCAGGGCTGGGGAGATTGCCCAGTGGGTGGGGACACTTGCTACCCAAGCATAAGGACCAGGTTCAGATTCCCAGCACCCACACACACCTGGAACCCCATTGCTGGGAGCTGGGGTCTAGATGCAGATGAGATCGCTGATGCTCCTGAGCCATCCAGCCCAGGCAAAAACCTAGCAAGCTCCATCCATGTCTCAATAAGGCCGAGTGTTAGAGCAGAATACCCCAGTGCTGTCCTCTGGCTTTTGCTTGGTAGCACACACTGGCAAACAGCTACACAGGTATCCATACCTCATCATATATACCTCACACACACACACACACACACGGACAGATGAACAGATAGACAGACACACACTCGAGCACACTAGAATTGAATGGGAAAAGAAACAGGTCTAAATCAGACTACTAAGAGGGTCACACACTCTCCCTAGGGCAGTGAGCAGTTTAACCTTTGACGCTTTTCCTAAGCTCCCACCTTAGGATGTCCTTTTCCTCCATGCCACATCCCCACAGCCCTTGACAGCTTCCTTTGGCCCTGACAGCCCCGGGATTGCTCTCTTCTCCTCAGTCTTCATTTTCACGTGAGTGCACACTTGTATGCACACGTGTATATGTGCGCGCATGTGCCAAAGCTCAACTCTGCCATGCTTTTACTCCTCGTTTCTTGGGTCTAACAGAGAGCCTTTACATCAATGCTGGCATGTTGCTTGCTCACACCTGGTCTGGCAGTGAATCCGTGGTCACCCCTGAAAGGAAGAATTTGCTCAGTGCAGAGTTGTGACTGCCATAGTGTAGCAAGCATAATAATCATATATTTAAGCCAGGAGCAGTGGTACAGGCCTGTAACCCCAGCACTTGGGAAGGAAGAGGCAGGTGGATCTCTGTGAGTTCGAGGCCAGCCTGGTCTACAAAGTGAAAGTGAGTCCAGGACAGCCAGGGCTACACAGAGAAACCCTGTCTTGGAAAACAAAAACTAAACAACCAAACAAAAAAACGTATTTAAAATGCTATATTGGATGAAATCTTTAAGTTAAAAATAAAATCTGTTAACATGCCGGGTATGGTGGTACATGCTCCTGGGCTGGCAAGTGGAATATAAACATGGTTGATCATATTTTCTTCTACGCACAGGAAGCAGAAGGAAGGAATGGAGAGTGGGTGGAGATATAAGGTCTCACCACCCTCTCCTAGTGATATACTTCCTTCAGCAGGGCTCCACAGTCCAGAGGGTGCATGGCTTTCCCCAAACAGTGCCTCCACTGGGGACCAAATGTTCCATATCTGAGGTTATTTGAGACTGGGGCATTTTTCTCATCCAAACCACGGCAAATACATTCATCTTCCACCTCGCTGGAAGGATTTTGAGGGAAGCTTGGTTTCTGTGTCTTGAATCTGTTTTGTGGCCTTCAGAGTGCCGAGTTCTGTGTCCGGCTCAGTCAGTAGCCAACAGAGCAGTTGGGAAAAGTCGAGTCCTACATTTGCTGCTTACCAGTTCTGCGGCTGCTGGGGAAGATGGAGCTGGACTGAGAACGCTGTTTAAGAATGAGCACTGAGCTCAGAACAGATCACCTTCTGAAAGGCCTCAGTGCCTGGGAGTCACTGTCACACTGGAAAGAGGTTTCCTGGTCTGCCTGTGATGTGTCCTTCTTGCTCTGTGTGGACATCCTACGGCAGCTGACCAGGTCCACTGCTACCTTTGTTTCCAATGGGGTAGGACCAAGGTCCTTCAGCTAAAGCCCAGGAGCATGGCTGCAGGCTACCTCCCAGGGATCCGTGGGGCCACTGCTCCCATTGAGTCTGTTCTTGCATTGTCAGCTCTCTGTGAACACTGTATGAGACATAACTTCCTTCACGACCCTGTGATGATAAGGTAGGTGGCCCTTTTAGGATGGCTGCTCCTGGTGATAAGCATTGTTGTGCTGAGGCCGTAGCATGCACATGTCTATACCATCACTGCTATGCCAAACACAAGTGCAAATCATACTGTTGTAAGGATAAAGGTACAGGGTGTCCAGGGATTGGGGTCATGTGGTAGTCTTTCAAATCCTCACCATCTTAAGGTTTATGACGCCTGTTTTTAATTGTTCATTTGACACAACCTAGAATCATAGGAAAAGAGTCTCCGTGAGGGTCTGGGTTTTTTTTTTTTGGGGGGGGGGCTGGTCTGTGGAAATGTCTGAAGGGGACTCTCTTAGGTAACAGATGTGTGAGGAGCTGGCACACTGTGAGGGCACTACGGATGACACCCTTACCTAGGTGTGTGTGGGCTTGTGAGGATGATGTCCACAAGTATATTAGCAGTGGAGAAACCCAGCTGAGCACAAGCAAGGGAGTGAGTGTTCGTGCACTCATTTCTCCGTGCTCCCGATTGCAGGTGTGATGTGAGTGTTGGCTTCAGCTCTTGCGGCTGTGACCTTCCTGTGACAGACCTGGAGCCGTGACCTATAATGGACCACGTGGTTGCTTTTTGTCAGGTTTTTTAACTTCAGCAATAAAAATAGAGCTAAAGTGAGAACTCTGTTCTGGCCTGAGTTAATACGTGTTAGCTACAACCCTCCCCTCAAATCCTTCTGCCTTCGTTTCCACAGAGGAATGCTGGGATTATCTCTCTCAAGGGTTCGTAGCACTTAGCGCAGGCAAGAGGTAGGAGGCCTGCCTTCTGTCTCCATCGATAGGTCCCAGCTGCTCAGGGCTCTCTAGAGAGTCCCGTAAGTAGGCAGAATAGGGAAAAGAGATCTGGCTACAAAGATCCTAGGGCTGACAAAACCTACAACTGTGACTTAATTGTGGTGTGCTGCCCCCAGCTCTGAAGACCAGAAAACTGAGGTCATAGGGCCCTGCTTCTTCTGAACCAGTGGTTCTCAACCTTCCTAACACTGTGACCCTTTAATACAGTTCCTCATGCTGTGGTGACCCACAACCATAAAATTATATTGTTGCTACTTCATAACCGTAACTTTGCTACTGTTGTGAATTGTAATGTAAATCCCTGATATGCGGGATACCTGACCTGTGACCCCTGTGAAAGTGTCACAAACCTCAGGTTGAGAAGCACTGCTTTAAAGGCTCTGGAAGACCATCCTGGCATCGTTCAGTTTCTTGTCTGGAAAAGCACAATGCCAGCTTCCCTGCAGTGCCCACCATCCGTTCTGCATCTTCAGATTTCCCTTTATTATAAAAACATCAGAAGTATTGGAGTTAGGGTCCACCCCATTCCAGTATGACCACATTTTAATCAGATCTGCTGTGACCCCATTAAAAAATATGGGCACTCTCTGAAGAACCAGGAATTAGGATTTCCAGGACGGGTCTGGAAACTCTGCTGCCATTTTTCCCATAACAAGAGCAGCCCAGAGCCAGCAGCTCATCCCTTCCTCCAGCTCTGCATGGGCACAGCCACAATGGGGGTCAAAGGTCCCCTTGGTAACTAGGCCTGAGTAGGCCTGTCTTTTACTTCAGTGCCTTGACCGTGCAAATCTGACTGCTCTTTAAACCATCACTGCACTCCCTGGGCTAGCTGCGGGAGAGGAAGTGTAGCAATAACTAAACTTCAAAACCTACCTAGGGAGGCAGCAGGGGAGAAGCAAAGAAATAAATGGCCCAGCTGCCCCGTTATTCACTGAACGTGGCTGTCCTCGCAGGCTTCACAGTAACTTCGGCATGGGAAAAGTGAATTAAATGAAAATGGGAACCCGCTAACGTGCTGTTAGCTCACTGTTACAATGCACTGTGACATTTGCTTTAAAATCATGTAGAAGTGGCTCACAAATTCTATTACAGCAATTACAGAACTCCACTGCAGATGCTGTTCCCTGAAAGGGAGGCGGGAAGCCGTTGAGCAGAGAACATGGGCTACTGGCTGCAGGGCCCACAACACCCTGCAACCTGGCTCTGAGTGATGTGATCTTCCAGGGGGTCAACGCCAGGACCAGGGAAAACATGAGGAGAAGCATACAGCAGCATATGTAGAGATGCCATGTATCACAGGCCACGCATGGCAGGAAAAGCATGGGAGAGGGAAGAAGGTATTTCAAAGAAATGGAGATGTTAGTTGAATTTAGAAGTCCTGGATTTATTTATTTATTTTTTTCCTATGAAGATTCACAACTTTGGGCCGAAGCATCCCTTTTGACCCTGCTTCTTCTTCCCTTTGAATTTTATGAAGATTGGGAAAGATCAGAGCTTTTGGTATTTTGAAATGAGATACTCTTTTGAAGAAAAACTGGCAAGAGAATTTATTGGGGTAGGGTTCTGGAAAGATGGCTCAGGAAGGAAAGTGCTTGCCTTGCAAGCATGAGGACTCGTGTTCCACCCCTCAGAGGACAGGTAAACTAACAAGCCAGGTAGAGCAGTATGTGCTTGCAGGAGGCAGAGGCCCAGGTGCTCACTGGTCATCCAGGGTAGCTCACTTGGAGAACTTCAGGCCAATAAATAATCTCTAGAAACAAGGTGGGTAGCCACAGAGGACTGAGAGCTAAGACTGTCCCCCAGCCTTCACATACATCTGCAAACACAGGGACACACATACACTCACATAAAGATGCACTTGGGCGCACACATAGACAGTTAGTAGCATCTAATCTCTGAGTATGTTCCAAAGTAATGAGATAAATAGCTGGTTCCTGTGTCATTCTTATAAAAGACAGAATCCTGCTGGCATTCAGGGCCAGGTCAATCTCTCAAAAGGCAGAAATCAGTCTGTTCTAGGAGACTCTCTGTTGCTGTGACAAAGCACGCTAACAATGCACAGCTCAGTGGAGGAAAGGGTTTATTTTGTCTTACACTTGCAGGTCACAGTCCGTCATTGAGGGAGGTCAGCCAGAAATTTAAGACTGTCTGCCGGCTCCATCTGTGGCTCATGGCTAGCAGGCTTTCTTATACTGCCTAAGTGTGGTGAATGGCGCTGCCCACAGTGGGCTAGGCACTCCCACATCAATGAACAGTCAAGGTCATCTCCCACAGATACACCCAAGGGGCAACCTGACCTAGGCTAGCCCTCAGTTGACACTCTTCTCAGTGACTCTAGGCTCTGTCAAGTTAACAGTTATAGTTAACTGGGACACAATCAAAGCCCAGCTCAGAAACAAGAAGGGACTTGTTTGTAGCAGGGATATAGTCACAAGGTGGGGGAAGATCACATCCAAATGGTTAGATACAGACAGCATTTCCTGAACCTCCTGGGATGAACAGAAGGGAAGGAGGCAGGAGCAAATCCTCCAGGAGCCACTGATGACCATAGCCCTGACTTTCCATCTCTGCCTCCTTCCTAAACTCTCAAGGGATGCTATTTCACAGAGATATTGTGAGTACAAAGACACACAATCAAAGCTAAATTGTTATAAAATGTAAAGGGCCCAGTGCAATCGCCAAGGCCGATTACCTGTATCTGGCAGTCCTTTCGTTGCTTTCTGTAATCAGTGGGATTAGCAGACCTCGCCATGATTAAACTGAGCATTGCGCACTTTATTCCATCTATTCCCTCCCTTCTCAGCCTTCTCAACCATGTTGTCCCTGAAGCTTAGGCAGCATTGGATATTCGTGGAATTGCCAGTGTCTATCTGGAACAAGTTAGATCGCAGGAGACCAGAGTGTGGCATAAGCCTCCCCATCCCCGAGAGGGAAACACCACGCAGTGACTCTGAGAAAGCCCACGGTACCAGGAACTGTCACCAGACTACCTGAAGAAGACACAGAATCCTTATTCACACAGCTGGGCATTCGTAGGGTTCTCCACTCTCTGTGCCCATCTTCTCTCCATAGCCATATGACTTAAACATTTTTAACTACTAACCTGGTTTTGTTGGTTTGCTTTGCTTGTTTTTCTCCTTGTTTTAGCTGATCTCCTCAGATGAAAATGAGGTGAATACTCTCCTCAAAGTAGATGAAAACCCTAAGGTGCCGTGGCAGCAGAGTGAAATGTGCAGAGACAGGAAATACCTAGGAACCTGAGTTCAGGCAGCAGAGTGAAATGTGCAGTGTCTTTGAAGCAAAGAGGCAGAGACAGGAAATGTCTGTGAACCTGAGATCAGGAGGCTGCTCCTGCCTGATGCAGCACTGGGCACTGGACTGGACTGTGGGTACCAAGGACAAAGGAAATAAGAAGAAATAAAAATTCTGCAGCATCTGTCCACACAGACAAGTGACCAAGAGATGAGGGGGTGATGGGTGTCCAGCACAAAGCAATGTCAACGGATGACATGGAACTTCATGCCCTCCCTTGGAACTGTCTAAGTCTCCTGGTATAGGTAGGATTCCAGCAGAAAAAGTAGCAGGCAGGAATAATTTCCATAATTCCAGCAAAGTGTTTGTTCCTGTTAGGATTATCATTGCTGTGATGGAAAACCATGACCAAAGCTGCTGGAGTAGAAAAGGGTTTATTTGGGTTATGCTTCCAAATCACTGTTCATCACTGAAGGAAGCCAGGATGTGAGCTCAGACATGGAAAGAGCCTGGCAGCAGGAGCGGATGCAGAGGCCATGGAGGGGGATCCTCATGGGCTTGCTCCCCATGGCTTGCTCAGCCTGCTTTCCTAGAGAGCCGAGGACCACCAGCTCAGGGCTGTCACCACGCACAGTGGGCTGCCCCTCACCAGTCACTAACTAAGAAAGTGCCCACAGGGGACTTCCCCACCGCCTAATCTTATGGAGGCCTTTTCCTTCTTTCTTTCAATTTATTTTTTAACTTATACAACATTCTGCTTGCACACCAGATCTTACTATAGATGGTTATGAGCCACCCTGTGGTCGCTGGGAATTGAACTCAGGACCTTTGGAAGAACGGCCAGTATTCTTAACCCCTGAGACATCTCTCATATATTATATTAATTACAGTTATTTTAGTTACAGTTTATTCACTTTGTATCCCAGCTGTAGCCCCTTCCCTCATTCCTTCCCAATGTCACCCTCCCTCCATCATCTTCTCCCATACCTCTCCCCAAGTCCACTGATAGGGGAGGTCCTTCTCTTCCATCTGACCCTAGCCTATCAGGTCTCATCAGGACTGGCTGCATTGTCTTCCTTTGTGGCCTGGTAAAGCTGCTCCCCTCTCAGGGGGAGATGGTCAAAGAGCCAACCACTGAGTTCATGTCAGAAACAGTCCCTGTTCCCCTTACTAGGGTACCCACTTACATACTGAGATGCCGTGGGCTACCTCTGTGCAAATGTTCTAGGTTATCTCCATACATGGTCCTTGGTTGGAGTATCAGTCCCAGAAAAGACCACTGTGCCCAGATTTTTTTTTTTTGTTCTGTTGTTCTCCTTGTGGAGCTCCTGACCCCTCCAGGTCTTTCTATCTCCCCCTTCTTTCATAAGATTCCTTGTACTTCGCCCAAAGTTTGGTTATGAGCCTCAGCATCTGCTTTGATACACTTCTGGGTAGAGTCTTTCAGAAACCCTCTGTGGTAGGCTCCTGTACTGTTTCCTGTTTTCTCCCTCTTCCAATTTCTGTGCTGTTTGCCTTTCTGTGTGAGTCCTTTTCTTAAGTGAGGTTCCTTCCTTTCAAATGACTTTAGCTTATGTCAAGTTGGCAAAAAACTACCCAGCCCAACTGAACCTTTGTCAACTTGACACACAGACACATCACTATAAAGCTATAACCTTTCCTTACTTGCTCATTTCCAAGGTAATACATTAATATAAACATAACATTACAAAACATTTTATAAACTGAAAAGTTTCAGAGTCTTAAAAATTCAAACATTTCAAAAATCATTCATTTAAAAAACAAACAAACCAAAGTCCAATGTCCTTTTAAAATTGAAACTCTCTACTGTGGGCTCTAATAAAATAAAAATAAGTTAAATACTTTCTTATTTCAAGAAGGAAGAATCAGGGCGCAGTTACAATCAGATTAAAGTAAAGCCGAACTCCAACAGTATAAATCTCTCAGTGTCCATTATCTGGGACTCATTATCTTGTGGGAAACTCCAAAGGGACAGAATCACTTCTCTGGCTTCACCCTTTGTAACACACACAGCTTGTTTTCTAGGCTCAGGCCAGCTCTGCTCCATAGTTGCTGCTGTTCTGTGAACTCAGGCCATGGCAATGACATCTTCAGAATGCTGTGGTCCGGCAGTTCAGTGTCCAAGTGGGTTACATAGCAATGGGAAGAGGGACTGCCTCTGACATAATCTGATTGGCCTGCTCTTTGATCACCTCCCCCTGAGGGGGGAGCAGCCTTACCAGGCCACAGAAGATGACAATGCAGCCACTCCTGATGAGATATGATAGACTAGTATCAGAAGGAAGGAGAAGAGGACCTCCCCTATCAGTGGACTTGGGGAGGGGCATGTGTGAAGAAGGGGGAGGGAAGGTGGGATTAGGAGGGGAGGAGGGAGGAGTTTATGGGGGGATACAAAGTGAATAAAGTGTAATTAATAAAAGTAAAAAAAAAAAACAACCCAGAATGCTGTGGTCATTTGCTGCAACAGGGCTGCACTCTCTCTGATAGCCTATGACAGGCTCTCTTCATGGTGCCACGCCTCAACTTTCTACTTGTCCCCTGCAGTCCTGGTACTTCCACTGCTACTCTGGCTTCACCAGTGACCTCCCCTGGCCTCTCATAGTGCCTAGCCACAGATGCCCTTCATGATCCCTTTATGTCTTCAAAACCATTCCCACCTGAGAGACTCTTACACATGACCAAGTTTGGCTGTCAGCACAAGGCACAACCTTGGCCACTCCTGAAACACAGCTGTACATGCTAACTCTAAGGAAACACTTCCCAGAAAATGTCAACTCAGTGATATTGGTCTGTTCTTAATCCCTAGCAATTTCTTAGCTCCAGCTAACCAGTGTCAATTGTCCCAGTAAATCTAATTTTACCTCTGTGGTTCTGGTATCTTGTTAATCACAGGTGATTCTTCAGCCCCAGATAACCAGAAATGCAAATTCTTAACTCAAACAACAACGGCCTAGATAGAGTCATAAAGTGACCGTGGTGGAAGTTTGGGTTATGTGAATATGTTTTTGTTGTAATCCCACATGTGGGAATCCGGAATCCACAGCTGATAACAGCCTCTCAAGAGGGTGAGTAATCTTTGCCAGCTGATAACAACCTCATGAGGGTAGGTCTTAGTTTTTGCCAGCTGAAAAACATCTTTGTGTGGACTCTGAGAAGGTATAAGTAGGAGAGAGAGAGAGAGAGAGAGAAAGAAAGAAAGAAAGGAAGGAAGGAAGGAAGGAAGGAAGGAAGGAAGGAAGGAAGGAAGGAAGGAAGGAAGGAAAAGGAAGGAAGGAAGGGAGAAAGAGAGGGAGAGGGGGAGAGAGGAGAGAGAGAGAGAGAGAGAGAGAGAGAGAGAGAGAAAATGAGAATATGCTTTGCTCTGAGACACTCCTAGAGAGAACGCTTCTGAGAATGCTTCAAGGAGATTGCTGCTGCTGCTGCTGCTGCTGCTGCTGCTGCTGGTGGTGGTGGTGGTGGTGGTGGTCCTTGTTGCTGCTTTTGCTATTGCTGGATTTCTGCTTGCTGGATTGCTATTTTCTGGTTTGCTGTTTTGCTGGACTTGGATACCCTGATAATGAAGAGTGGAATCGCCCCAAGGTACTACGTCTAAAGAGGTCTACATCCCCTGTCCCTACTAACCTTCTTTCTCTCCTACCTAGGGTTGGGGGTTTGGAAGGGAGGTAGAGGCTTAAGGAACCCTAAATAAAGTAGGTTTTAAGAAAACCTAAGTGTACAAGTGACCCTTAAACTTTCCCCTAAAAGTTCGCAAGCCAGGCCTTCACATTCCCGCAGAACAGCTCGCCAAAGTTTGAACACTTAATGGCTTTTCTATCTCAAAGTTCTAAAGTCCTTCCACAGGTCTTCCAATAAAAGCAGCGCCACAACACACAGCAATACCCCACTCTTGGTAACATTTTTGACCAAAAGCAACATGGGTGTAAATGGCTTATTTACTGTATGTTTCCAAAGAGGAAGAGACTTAGGCAAACAATTGCCTTATGCCTGCGCATGCTTCCTTGAAGTATCTACAGCTGACCAAGTAGTGACTTTAATAAGCATCTGTGTAGACTGATAAAATAATTAGTACTTCTGGGTCAGATGTTTGGGTTTATGAACCATACTAAACAGCA
Source organism: Psammomys obesus (assembly GCF_907164565.1). NCBI lineage: Eukaryota > Metazoa > Chordata > Mammalia > Rodentia > Muridae > Psammomys > Psammomys obesus. The sequence continues at coordinate 7,393,551 of NW_026590859.1, read as the reverse complement.
AAATTCTGAGAAATTGATGGGATTTTCCACAGCAAGTAGAGTGAAAGGACGAGTGGTCAAAAGACAGGGTAGCAAAGCTAAAGGCCAGACAAGTCAAGCATGTGGAGAAGCCAGCTGTGCTGGTGCACCCCCTTTAATCAGGAGGTGGAGGCAGGCACATGTCTGCAAGGTCCAGACTGGTCTACGTAGTTAGTTCCAGGCTAGCCAGTCCTGCCAATTCAGTGAGATTATCTCAACAAACAAACAAACAAACAACAAAACAAAACAAAAAAGCATACAGAGAAAATAGATTTAAAATGTATTAGAAGAGGAAAACAGAAGAGTAGAATGAGATTTAGGTTTTGAGAGTAATCAGAGGAGACAATGGTCAGCAGTGTCAAGGAGCTACAGAAGTCAAGTAGGATGAAGGCAGAGGCTACAGTGGTCAGCGGCACGGCCCTCCAGCAAGTTGCCTCTCTCAATAGAGATCCACAACAGCGTGTACCTTAGTTGGGGTTTCTATTGCTGTGATGAAGCACCCTGGCCAGGAAGGGAGCTGGGAAGGAAAGGCTTTATTGAGCTTACACTTCCACACCACTGTTCATCACTAAGGGAAGTCGAGATAGGAGCTCCCAGGATAGGGCTGGGTCCTAGAGGCAGGAGCTGATGCAGAGGCCATGAAGGCATGCTGCTTGCTGGCTTCTCATGGCTTGCTCAGCCTGCTTTCTTATAGAACCCAGGACCACCAGCCCAGGGATGGCATCACCCATCATGGGCTGGGCCCTCCACATCAATCACTGATTAAGAAAATGCCCTACAGCCAGATCTTACGGAGATGTTTTCTCAATTGAAATTTCCTCCTCATAGCTTCAGCGTGTGTCAAGTTGACATGAAACTATTCAACACAGTATTTAATACAATTAAACTAATTTTAGTTATAGTAAAATAAAGTTAGATGTCTTTAACTTGCGTTAGCAAACCGAAATTCATTCACGGCAACAAGCGAAGGACTCTCCTTTTCTCTTTGCTTTATGTGCTTGCACATGCGCACCTGCACGTGTCTACACCCAGTATGGGGGGGGGGCAAAGGACAGCCTCATGCATCATTCTTAAGAAACCATCTACCTCCCTTGCCCAGGTCTCTCCTGCGCCTGCAGCTCACCAATTAGTTTAGCTTAGCTGGCCAGCTGACAGCAGTGATCTCCTTGACTGTCCCCTCAGCATTAGGATTACGATCACATATTAACTGTGCTTGTATTTTTATTTGGATTCTGGGAATTGAACCCAGGTACTCATGTTTATAAAGCAAGTGCTACCCTGAACAATCCCCCAGCTCATCTCTGCAATATCTACCTATGAACTGCCCCTACAGTTACGGTGAAATGGAGGTAGAGAGCACACAGCATGGAAGTGAGGGAGTGCGGGGTCCTGCTGGAGGTCCATGAAGCTGGGCCCCAGTGCTCCATCGCCCCGAAGGGACCAGCGTTGTTGAAGGATACAGCATACCCACTGTATCCTGTGCACTGTCTGACTGCCCAGCCGCTGACGCCCCACCTTTCCCCAGCCTCTTTGGCAAGTTGGGCTCCTCCATCTCTCCCTCCTAGCCATCTGTTCCTGCTGCTCCTGAACCCTCCTGTTTGCCACCCTCCGTGGCCTGTCTGAGCAGGCGGGTGTGCAGGGCTCTGATGAGCTGGGCTTCGGCCCCTCCATCACTCTCAGCCTCGAGGAGAGCACCAGCTGTCTGGCTTGATTTGCATTTTTCTCTCCCAAATAATGAAATTAGCCATGAGTTTCCTGAGGTGATGCAATACGAAGATTTGGGCTAGAGGTGTCAGTGTGTGATGAGAAGGGAAGGGAGGTCAGCGAAGCATTGAGAGAGGGAATTTGCTGCTCTAACACAGAAGGGAAACACTACAAATGTTGCTAAAGATGCAGCCTAGCTCAGAAGACACTTAGGTGAGGTTTTTAAAAGGTAATTTTTCCCCTGTGGGAAATGGGCACAAATGTTTTTTGCACACACAGGGAAAGCTTTCCGTTGAAGCCAAAGCCATTCTCAATCCCTGAGTGTCTTTAGGTATTTAGGGCTGTCCTAGATCGCTGAGGTTCGCAGGCCACAGCTCTGACGTCACTTGGAAAGTGTGGTCGGTTGCAGGTGCTGACTGGCTTTTCTCCACTGTACTGGGACTCCTCGGGTTACAAATAGCAATTCTCCTTTCAAGGTTTGTCGTAAGGGCTTGCCTACCAGTTCTCTGAGTCGTTCTCAAACGGTCTCTTTTTTGTGTTTTTTAAATTAATTCATTAGTTGTCATAGCTGAGGACACCCATGAGATTTGGTTCTATTTTGAGGCAAATGTGTACATGAAGATTTCGAAAGACACTGATAGTATCAATAAGTTCATAGACTTCTTCAAATGGCCACCTTCCTAAGGAGAGAAAAATGGGCCACCAACTACATAAAGAATTAAATGTTCCACACAGTTAGATGATGTCTCTCCTCTTAGTCAGAAAGGAATGTAATTTCCTTCCTATAATCGTCTAATAGTCCTAATAGTCTGTACCCTGACTCCTTTTAAGCCTGCGCCCGCTTCTTTCCCTCATCACTTCATTGCATATTTTTGAGCTGCTTCTATATTAACAAGCAACCTACCAAACATGTAGAATGATACAGGTGTCCCAAATAAAATTTCCAGGAGTGTAGAGATACCTCAGTTAGTGAAATGCTTGCTGCACAACCAGGAGGACTGGAGTTCAATCCCTGGGACCGTTGTGGAGTCTTCCAGCTAGTCCAGCCCAGGTTCAGTTAGAGATGCTTTCTTAAAAAATAACATAAAGAGTGACTGAAGAAGACACCCATTATTTGACCTCTGGCCTACACACACACACACACACACACACACACACACACACACACACACATACACACACATTGCATTATGGAGCTTGCCTCATCCTGGATGTGAAGAAGGCAGACAGCAATCATAATAAGTAGTAACTATTAAACTTTGCAGTACGGGTCAAGGTAAGACTATCATAGAAACAATAAAGCAGAACAACAGTGTGAAGTGAGTGTTTGCAGGAAGGAGGAGACATCATTTGAAAGAGGACACTTGAGTGAACTGAGTGAAAAAGTGCCCTTCGAGGCAAAAACCTGTCAGAATGGAGGAGTGGGGCATGGGGACATCAAGGTACAGTGTAGTCCAGCTAAAGGAGGCAGCCCTTGTGGAGGCTGCAAGGCAAGACTATGCCCTCCATATTCGAGAGAAGAATCTTGGCCCATGCGCCCAAAGCAGAATGAGAAATGGAAAATGTACCAGCAGAAGAAACTGAGTCTCTGGGGCCAGTTGTCAAGGGAGTCACCTGCCAGGGTGAGAACTTTGGCTTTTACTCGGGTACTCTGGGAAGCCACTGCAGAGCTCTGATCAGTGGAATCAGGAGCTTTAGGTCATATTATCAGAGGACCATTGTGCTCAGCAGTGTGGGAACAGATGCTGGAGAGGGAGGAGGGTAGGGCAGGGTAGGTGCTTTAGGGGTCCACTATAATGATCCTTCCTTCCTTCCTTCATCCCTCCCTCCCTCCCTCCCTCCCTTCCTTCCTTCCTTCCTTCCTTCCTTCCTTCCTTCCTTCCTTCCTTCCTTCCTTCCTTCCTTCCTTCTTCTCTTCCCTTTCCTTCCTTCTCTCCTTCCTTCTTCCCCCCTCCCTTTTTTTTTTTTTTTTTAATCTCGAAGGACTGATTTATTTCATAAAAGCCTACCTTTGAGCCAGACAAGTTCAAATTTAGAAGAGCATAGGTCCAACTCTGGAGAGTGCATCTGTATTCCATCCAAAGCCACTGGTCATGTGGGCAGCGTCCCAGTACCTCTGCTGACAACGGTCCTTCTATTCCAACCCCCCCTTCACTTACGGTGTCAGTTTGAAACAGGTTATAGCAATTGGCATCTCAGAAGTACAGCACTGGCACGCAGGGTTCTTTGAGCTCCAAGGCCCCTGGTCACTTCTCTAGAGCCTGAGCCAAGTAGGCGCTATGACCAACAGCCACTGAAGGGCATCATAAGCGACATCAAGCATGTCTCCTTAGCCAAGGAAGCGTTCTCCATTCGCATAGCTCTAATGACCGTGGTGCTCCATCCAGGTTCATCTTACAGCCATTTCTGCACAGGACCCTTGTCAGCCATGAATGAACGGCTCTAGGTGTAGCTGTTCCATCTCCTAACAGCTTTTCAATCCCCACCTAGAGGAGAACTTGCTGCGAGAAGTCTTCTGAAACACCCAGCCTGGTGCCGCTACTCAGAAAATGTGAGCAAGATTGCAGAGATGAGCCAGGGAACTATAGGAGCTCAGAATGTCTGCGGCAATCACCACTCCTCCAAGCTGTGTTCGCTGTGAGTACCGATGTCCTGGATGCTGGCACATGAGAACTCTGGGGACGGTGGGGCTGTGAACTGGATGCAATGAATCTGTCCCTGAACCAGCCCGCCTGACCAGTATCTGTCTGCAATGCATTCCCAAAACAGCTCATATCCCAAATGCGCCGTCTTTCAATAGTCAGCATGCAAGTGGCAGGTGGTTTGGGTGGGTTTTTTTGGGTTTTTTTTGTTGTTGTTATTGTTTGTTTACTTTTGAGTTCTGATCTTTCCCTCAGCCCACGTTAGCAGTAGCGCTTACTATGTACCAGGCTGGTCTTGAATTCGAGTTAATGTTCCTGCTTCAAACCCAAGTGCCAAGGTGACAGTTGTGGACCGCCGTGCCTGGCCATCTTGCCACACTTTGAAATGAGTGTTAGTGCTCTCAGTCTGCTTTCATAAATGACCACAAGAATGGAATCAAAATGAAAGAAACCCTTTCCTCACAGTTCCAGAGGCTAGGGGCAAGGTGCTGGGGTTGGTTTCTTCTGGAAACTCTGAGAGAAAAACTGTCCCATGTCCTATGTCCCTATGTTGACTCCTAAAGATGCCTGTCTGGCGTTGGCCATCCATATTTGTCACAGTGTGACTCTAAGCTCAGCCTCCATCCACACATTGTCCTTATGTCCTCTCCTCTTCACATGACTGGTTTTTGGCAAACCTATCTAGCATGAACTCTTCTTTACCTTTAATTATATCCACAAAGATCCTTGTTTCCAAATGGCAGCACCTATAGGGTCTGTGTAGACCTGCACAGAGGGAGGTAACTCGCCAACCCACCACACGTAGCCGGTGGGGTTCCCAGACAGGATGAATGAGTGGCACGGAAGCGAGGAAGAACCTGCGTTGGTCTGTACTCAGTGTGTAAAGTACTCGCCAAACAGCTGTGAGGACCTGACACAAGAGCGCCAGTGCCTGTTTAAGTGCTGGGTGGGCACGACAGTCCTACGGGCATCTTGGTGTTCAGGAGCAGGCTTGCTAGCTAGCCCAGCCAAATCAGCAAGCTCTGGGCTCCAGTGAGAGACTTACTCTCAACACACAAGATGGAGACCAGCCCGAGAAGGCTCCCAACCTGGAAGACATCAATCCCTGGCCTTCATATGGACGTGCACACACCGGCTCCTACACATGTGTGAACATGCATACATACAAGTATACACACGTACAAGAGAAAACTAGTGAAAAGGTTGCGTTGGGCATGGGGGTGCTTGCCTTACATCCCAGACTTGGGTGCAGACAGAAGCAGGAGGATCTCTGTGAAGTTAAGGCTGGCCTGGCATGTCTACTGAGTCCCAGGCCAGTGAGTGTTTCACAGTATATAGTGTGTCTCAAAACAACACCACAAAGTGAAGTCTTCCTATATAACATGGGTCAGTTGTGCCTTACATTTAGCATTTTTTTTCAATAATGACTCTGGGATAGTATTAATCTGGTAACAGTAACAATGTATTGATTAAGGCAAGTTGTAGCTTTTTCCAAGGCCCATTCCTGGACTTCCAGGCTTTACTGTGCTACTCTGTCAGCCAGCGCAGGTGTGGACCTTCACTGTGAACCAGGATGCTGCCTGGGGTTGGTCTGAGGGGGCAATAATTATGCTCACCAGGGTGTGAGAACCTTCCCGTGTTCCTCTTTCCTCTATCTCGTCTTCCTAGGCCTCACTGTCACCACTAGGAAAAAAAGATTACTTCCTGACAGCTCTTCATGTCACTCAAAAGTCTAGGTCAGACACTTATCAATTGACCCACTGTTAAAGGTAGACACTCATTTCAGCATCTGTCAATGGCCTCTTTTGATCCATTTAGACTGGAGCCTGCATCCCTGCAGTGATTCATTTGCAAGCGTGCACAGACTCTTAAAGACAGGAAAACATGTCCAGAACTCTGAAAGTCGGCTTGCCTGTGCATGCTTGCTGCCTCTGCAGCTGCCTAGCGAAGGACTCAGGAGGTAAGGCTCTGCCTGCAGGTGTGGGGATGGTCCCAGAAGCCCTCAGTGCCGGGCCTGACCCCATACTCCGTGTTCTCTCACTAATAGGACCAAGCTGACTCTGCACACCTTATTTGTGTCTCTCTCCCTCTCAGGCTTCCAGGCTACAGAGCTGTCCTTGCAGCAGACTGTAGCTCACCCGCACACATCCCGGCCAAGTTCACAACAGTGGTGGCGGGGCCAGAGTTGGTTGACATCCCTCTGGACCCAGTCAAGCCGCTTTTCCCCCTCCAATCTGGCCAAGCATCAGGAGACGCCTCCCACTCCAGGGCAGGTGTCTTTCTCCTCCACCAGGGATAACGCACATTTGTCTTTCCCAGGTGTTTGTCATAGGGCTGTCAGTCCCTCCAAACCCGAGAGACAGGAAAAGAAATGTGAACATGGAAGAAATTCAGGGGAGCCGAGGAAATTTTCCTGACGTGCTCCTGCTGCGACACTGCGGCAGTTGAAGAAGGCCTGTCATTGGGCTGTCAACCTTTAACCTCCCACAGACATATTTTGAAATGATGTGTAAAGAATGGCTGTGCGTACCACTGGCTCCTCTCAGCTCCGCGTGTCCGTCCTTGATGTCAGTAAAAAGTAGTTAACTGGCACCCATGGAGCCTTAAAGATATCAACCAAGTATCAGTAATGACTTTAGGTAAGAAGACTTGTTCTTGTCAAGTAATGACTTTTTGACATAAGGTATTGTTTACCTAGGCAGCGTTCTCTTGCTCGCATTTTAATGAGCCTAATTAATAATAAGTTAGGAGTCCGCAGCTATGTCTTCACAGCTGGACCATATGCACGAATCACACTAAATGGGCAAACCTAAAAGAAGCGCAGTGGGGAGAAGTGCTTTAAGGATAGAGAAAAGCCCCAGTATTTCCTACATTTCTTCCTTGTCTCCATCGTGCTCTCTACAGTAATATCAGAGCAGTTTGGAGATGGTTATGGTGGACATCGCTTTCACAATGGTAGCTTGCTTTGTGGGTTTGGAGTTTTCACTTGTAAAAGTTTCAAAAAAATTTTCCAGAGAAACTGATGGAGGGAAGTGTTTGATGCATCCTGTGGGTAAAGGACCAGAATGCTTCTCAGGTTGAAGGATGAATGCCAAGGGGTGGTAAGATATAGTCTCTTAATGGAACTACTTCACTTTCAGCAAATAAATAACCTCCAAAGGGCCCTTTGGGAACTTACAGAAGCCTTGTATGTGTTAGGGAGTGTGGCTTTATGGGTCCCAGTTACAACTGCATTCCTTGTGAGAGTCTGTGTGTCCTCGGTGTAATTTAGGAGGGTGTAAGTGTTTGGAACCAAGGCAAGACAGCTTCTTCGAAGGAAGCAGACTATCGCCGCCGGCCAGGTAGAGTTTAACACCAGAGGCGTTGCCCCTCCCTCGCCAGCATGCAAAAGTGCAGAGAAAGTGCAAGGCTCCTGCCACCCTAGACTCTGTTCCGTGTGATCGGCAGCAGAACACAGAGCTGTTGCACTTCACTCTGATTATGTGACTCGGGGAACTCAGGATGGGAACTGTCACGGAGATAGGATAAGCTGCTGAAGGAAAGATAATCTCTTATAGAATAAAACATTGATCCCGGGAGCAGAGAGCTGTTACTCTCCCCCCCCCCCAAAAAAAAAATTAATCATGTGGTTTTGGGCTTAGGTTGTAGAAAGATCTTGAGAAAAATGCCTTGAAGAAAGGGGCAATGAAGCCACTTCTCAGACTCTCCACTAAGATTCTTCCAGGATTCATGCTGAAAACCTAAGCCCTAATCTCACTACTAAATGCATGGCCGAGAAGATGCCAGACTCCGGGGGATCAGAAGCTCTTAAGACTGCCTTGTGGACTTTGCCGGGTCCCCGTCCGCTCGTGTTTTAACAAGACATAGTTCAAAGCAGTCAGAGATGATCTGAGCTAATTGGTTGATTCAGCAAGAAACCTGGGAAAAGGTGGTGCTGAGGTTGGAGGCGGCAGGCTGGCAGGGTTAGCAGCTGCTCTCCAGAAAGGGCCTTGGAGTGGGGGTGCACCCTGCCAGGCACCATATGTGTGATGGACACGACAGAGAGCGCAGGATGTGTGAGCGAAGGTGACAGCTCAGCCCTCGCTCACAGAGAAACTTCCCTCGGAGTGGACACAACTGAAATAATGTCCACAAAGCGAGCACGATGGGGAGCTGCCGGCCACCTGGCGGAGTCTCTGCTGCAGCTACCCACTGCCTTGTGTGCGGACAGGAGGGGAGGGGTGTCACAATGTGCCATGATAGCAGGGCTCTTCTAATTGTTCTCTGTGGATCTGTGAGTCTCCAGGACAGTAGAGGAAGAACCACAGAGCAGAGAGACAGGGTCCCCAAGGCGGCGTTTGCTCACTGGGAGTGCACTCGTGGGCATCGCCGCCTCCTCCCCACATCATCACGGTTGAAGCTAATGCGGGTTTTTAAGAAGAGAGTCACAACTCACTGCATCTTCCTGGCTCCACTGGGAGAGCTGGCTCTATTTCCCGTTTTGAGTTTACGTTGAAAAAAAGTCAGGAAAATGCCGTCCAATGGGACAGGTGTCACCATCTAAGAACATTCTGTAGTCCCAAATAAACTTCCCACTTTTCCCTTCTACATGAGTGAGGTCATAGACATCGCCATCCCCCTGCTCCTTACCAAGTCTCCGCGTTGAAGACTGACATCTTGACGGCTTGACTCTATCTCCCTATGATAGAGAAGAATTCTGGGAGTGTTCTCTAGTGTTGCACAGCAATGTGTTCAGTGCAGGCGGGTTAGGAGAGGTCAGACTGAGGCTTCTGAAGACTGAAGTCACTGAAGACCTCTGCTTCCTCTGCTTTTTGCTGGATGTAGCTTCTAAATAGAAACTGTAGTGTGCTGCCTGTCTACACTGCTAATAGTCACCTCACTTGAGTGCTGCTGTGGAATGGAGGGAGAAAGCTCCCCAGGCTAGGAGCTCAGGGGCTTTCCTGGAGAGGAAGCAGGCCTCTGGAAGTTAGCAATCCGCCATTCATGGAGGGTGCTGCTGCTGCCATTGCTGAGGATGACAGGACATGGCAAACCTTTCCTTCAGTCAGTATTTGCTTAGATTGACCTGCACCTGTGTCCCATTGAGGCTTCTAAACACACTCACTCACAGATCCCACGGAATTCACTTTATCTGTACAAATAGAGAATGATCATTTCACTAGTATTAGTCCCTAAAACTTTAAAGAATTATTACATATTTAGACCTCTTCTCTCTGTGTGTGTACATGCACAAGTTCAGGCGCATGCATGTACATGTGTTACTGTGTGGTGTGTGGAGGTCAGAGGATAATGTTTGCAGTCAGGTCTCTCCTTCCACCCTGTGGGTCCAGGGTCAGATTGAAGTGGTCAGGCTTGGAGGCAGGTGCCTTTCCCTGCTGAGCCGCTTGGCCATCTCTGATGTGCTTCTTTAACGTAAGAAAACTAGTAACTGTGAGAAGAGGTGAATATTATTTACTGGGATGAGAGATTGGCAGCCAGCTCCTTGACCTCCCCTGCTCCCCTCCCCTCCTCCCCTCCGCTGCCTCTGCTCTCTGCCGACCCTCCTCCAGGCCCAGCTTCCATGCTCCTGACCCCTGCCCGTGGGGTCCGTGAGCCGGTCCTGGGATAAACATTACCTTTGGTCAATCCTAAGAGCTGCACATGCAGAAAGAAGTTAACTCTGCATTGAGGCTGCTGTGCAATTTATCTTCTCAAACCTCAGCTCAAGGTTTCACAGTGAAACTTGGATTCCACCCGGAAGAGAATTTTCATTCTGATCTCTCACTCTTGGGCCAACCCACAGTAGAATTCTTACTCTGTCTTTGGACAGACCCTTGAGGTATACTGGGCCCATTCTTTGAAACGGTTGCCAAACTGAGCAAGCACCAACCCTTTGACCTTAAGGAAAATGCAGAGTTAGTTCCCAAGAGCTTCCGACCATCACATGCTCATCAGCTGGTTAATGTATAAAACATCATCGGTATAATGTGTATCTACACAAATTCGCTTCACTGAAATGGAACTCACGGTTAATAGCACTACACCAAATGTCCAAACAAAGTTGATCCAACTCACTTGTCTGGCTATAGGGCACACATCGTCGTCTTGAGTTTAGAAGTAGCAAGTAGTGTTTCAACGTCACAACGTCACACCGACAAAACCACATCAGTGTGAAAAAAGCCACACTGAATAGATGGCATGAAGAACACTGGTTGGGTGTGCATGAAGACTGACAGAAGAAAGCAGGGCACTCCTTCCTCTGACCTCAGGAGTGTGCCCGGAGTGCTGTGGTCTGCCATGTGCTATGTATGGCCTCAGGTGGCCAGGAAAGCACAGTAGTGGTTTGTAACTCACCAGTGCATTTTAGTGAGCAGATAAATCTACAAATATGAAACCCACGAATAGTGATGATAGCCTATACCTGATTTAAAGGTTATGCCTGAAAAAAAAAAAAGTAAAGCTAATAACTTTGAAAATGATGAGTGAGTCTCATTCGGCCTGGCATGGTGCTGAACGCCTGTAATTCCAACATGTAGGGGGCTGAGAAGAGAAGATCATTGAGTAAGAAGCCAACCTGGGCTAGAGTGTCTAGCCCAGTCTCAACAGATAAGCACAGAGATCAGTAAATGACAAAAGCATCATGTGTGTTTTCTATAGCAACTGAGGTCTGTTCTGGCAGTGTCCATTTGGACTTCAGCAGGTTTCCCGTATGGTTCATATCTGTCACACTCGGCTACTTTGCCATTCCATTGCTCCTCAATCATATGTGTCCTGTTCTCATTCTCCCAACTTTTCTGAATGCTCAGAGGCCATGATTGGGATCCAGTGTGCTCTTGCCCTGGAAGCCTGGACTATCCCTTTCTGGGCGAATCTCTCTTCTTCCTGCAGAGGGAGCAGGACTGCTCACAGTCTTCTTTTGTGGAGAGGAAGTGAAGATCATGGCTCTGGTGCTGCTCTCCTTGGGCTAGAATAGGCACAGCATCATGGACAAGCTTACGATCAAGATTATTTCAGCATAGGGAACCCCATGTTTCATTTTTCTTCTTACCTCTCTGTTTCCAAATTTTCACCCATATGAAAACAGCAAAACACTAGTCACCCTGCAAAATTATTGGGGAATGTTCTAGCAAAACCTAGTACACATGTATAAACGTTGTGTTTTCTGGAGCATACTCTTCTTGTGCCCATAAGTAATAAATAACTTTTAGGTCTTGATTTATTTATTTTTCTTTATCACAAACCAAGCTTTTAAAGTGGTTTTCTTTTGACAGCCATGTTTCATAAAATAATAATTCAAATGAGAGATCGTCAGCGGTAAGCTGCCGTTAAACACTCACAATGGCTCACTGCAGCAGACATCAGGGTGTGGCTAAGTCCTGTTATACCCTGCAGATGCCATGAGAACAGCACTCCTGGGGTGAAGTTACACAGGCTTCCTTGGTCTGTTTTTAAAGCAATCTCTTGGTGACTTTTTTTGGCAGCACTAGATCCAGAGGGCAAACCTATCTCTCAGATGTTTCCTTTGGGTAGCCTGGAGCTCTGTGTACAGTAAGAAAATCAGACAGACTTGGATTTGAACCTCAAGTTTCACAGTCAAGCTCTGGCAAGGTCAGTGGTGCTACCTTTTGGAGTTTTAGCTTCTTCCTGTCAGAAGGGGGCAACTGCCTCTCCTGGGCTTTTGTGAGGACCGAATCCAGTCCTTTATGGAAAAGCTTCAATCCTAGGGTCCAGATATATGGGAGATGATCATAGCCACGAGAGGTCCCTTCTCCCGTGAGTTCCCATGGAGTAATTTCCCAGTGAATTTTTCTCATAGCCAAATTCACTCCTAGACATTTGTATGCTTTTTCTTTTTTTAAATTTTTGGCCACTTGTTTGTTGTGGGAGGGCTTTTGTTTTTTCAACATTAGAATTTGTATCTTCTGACTCTCATTTACTCCATGTAAATTCTTTCCAAAATAGAGAAGCCATTACTGATATTTATGGTCAGCCAGAAGTTCATTTTTTAATACAGTTATGTATTTCTATAAGTTTAGGTACAGTTTTAATTATATATTTTTCATAATATTTTGTTGACTATTATGAACCCAAAGCACCCTTACTTCCCAGTCCTCCTAGGTACTCCCCACCCCACTCTTGGGACCCTTTTCCCAGAAAAAAAGGCAGAAAAGGAAAAAAAGAAAAACCAAACCAAACCAAAGCCAAAACCAAGTCTAATGTGTATTTCCCATGGCTTGCTGGAGCATGGTCAAACTCCTGAAGGCTCTCCCCTTAAAGAAAACCAAGTCCTTCCCGACCTGCACTCTTGAATGGTTGGCTTTTATTGTCAAGGTGACACAGTCTTGAGTCCCCTCAGTTGAAGATGGCCTCCATCAGATTGGCCTGTGGCCGTGTCTGACAGACTGTCATGATGGGTAATGATGTAAGGGGGTCTAGAACACTGTGGGCAGCACAGTGCCTGCGCAAGGATTGCCCTGGGCTGTCTAAAGAAGCCAGCTGAACATTCTCAGTGACTGATTTAGTAAGCAGCCTCCTTTCTACTTCCAAGTTCCTGTCCCGACTTCCCTCAGTGATGGATTCTAACCCAGAAGTAGAAACTGCAACAAACTCCTTCTCCCTCTAGTTGCTGTCTGTTGTGGTGTTTATTGCAGCAACAGAGAGCAAACTGGAATATTTTTATGTGTGGATCTTTACTGAATAAAGGCAATGATAAAATAATATGGATTGTCTTAGCTACCCTTCCCACTGCTGTGATAAAATATGGAGACAAGATGATGGGGACAGCTTCGGGCAGGGAGGGTTTATTCTGGGTCAGTTCATCTTGGTGTGGAATCCAGGGCAGCAGGAGCTGAGGCAGCTGCTCACACCACAGCCACAGCCAGGAGGCAGAGACTGTCCTGCTTAGCCTGCTTTCTCCTTGTTATTCAGTCCAGGACCCTAACCCATGGAGTCACTCATGCTCCTGTCTCAGTTACATCATTCTTATTAAACTTTCTCACAGACATGCACAGATACTTGTTTCCGTTGTGACTTGAAATCTCCTCAAGTTGTCAATCAAAACTAATCATCCTTATGTATACTTTCTCCCCTAAGGGAGCTCCAGCTTAGCAGAGTTAACCAAAGCGGAGGCTATTGCCATTGTGAATGGAGTTCAACTTTATTCACAAAGGAATGCTCTCCACAAAGCAAACTCCAGAACGCTTCATTTCAGCCCTTTCTCCAGAGATTGGATCATGACACCGAGGCTAAGTGTTTCCCCACAGAGATTTTTGTTTTTTGTTTTTGAAAAATCTACTGAGTTCTGCCAGAAGAAACTCATGACATGTTGTAGGTTTAATTATGTTCAATTCATTAACACAATTAGAGCTGCAAACAAATTTATTGACACAGCCAGAATCACTTAGTAACAGGCATTAAGTCATAAATTTAAAAATTCATTCTTGGAGGCCTCCAAACTCTGGAAAGGCGAGCTGGGAGTGTATCTTCAGTGTGTTGGCACAATTGTGAGGGACCTGCCTGGAGGCTGGCCCTCATTACTCTCTCGGTGTTGTGTTCATGTTTTAGGAATGGGTCTTACATCCTCTGGAGGATGAACTGAATCCTCCTGACATACCTCTCTCTTCATTCTAACGTAGGGATTTGATGCATTTGAATTTGATTTTAGGTGAGCTGAGCCGCACAACCTTACAAAGAGGAGACAGAGGCGTTTGCTTTTCTAGCAAAGAGCACGTGGGAGGTGACAGAACGAGGGGATAATATCAGCCATCCTTATCTTTGAATTACTTCTTCCAGAGTGAAGGTCTCCTCTGCCTTGGCAATTGTTTTGCCTGAACAAGTGAGGACGAAACCCAGGGTAAATAGGTGAGTGAGCTGTTTCCAAGGAAGCCTCACAGGATCTGAAATACTCTGACGATTCTTCTTTTTCATAAAAGTAACTCTTCAGGTATGGTGTTCCCCTGCAGGAGTTTAAAGCCAACCTCTGGCTACACAGGAAACTGGGCCCAGGAGACTCTGCCTCCAAAAATACCTAAAAGCAAACACAGAAACCAACTGGATCTTTCTCTAGACACAGAAATTTGATGAATGTATGCATGCATGTGTGTATGTGTATATGTGTGTATCTGTGTATGTGTCTGCACACATGGACACGCGCACTTGTGCATACTCCGGAAAACTAGAACATATCAGGTGCCCTCTATCCCTCTAATTATTCCTTCGTGACAGGGTCTTTCCCTGAATCCTGACCTCTCATTTTCTCAGATAGGCTAGAAGCCAGAAAGTCCTAGCAATCCTCCTGCATCAGCCTTGGAGCCAGGGTTGCAGGCATGAGCAGGATGGGACATCTGGCTGTTCCATGGGTGCTGGTACCCAAACCTTCTTCCTCATAATTATATACCAAGTGCCCTTAGCTCCTGAGCCATCTCACCAGCACCTACAGGCACAGGATTTTTAAAGAGGGTTCAGCAAAATTTCATGTTATTTTTTTGTTAACAAGCTAATTAAAAACAAATTTAACATCTCATAGTTTTCTAATTCTCCATCTCGAACTATGTACTTCTTTGAACAGTTGGTTGAGATGAAACAACTCATAAAAACCTGACTCATAAAAAGTTTCATGCATGTGTTTGTGATGACATCATCTACCTGTATGTACCTATGTTTTCCAATGTGGAGTTGTTCCTGTCACTAGGAAGTGTAGTGTGCAGATTCTTACGTAATATGCCTGGGTTTGCGTCCTGCACCCTTTGGGCTTACACACACATGTACACAGGACACTGTACATCTAGTTAAACAGTGAGGAAACATGATAAAGGATGCACAGGAGCTGTTCCTTCCTAGGATGCACTTTGAATATTTCTGCGCCTTTGGTGTAGCTATATCTTTGAAACATACACACACTCTCTCTCTTTTTAATTAATTACAGTTTATTCACTTTGTATCCCACCTGTAACTCCCTCCCTCCTCCCCTCCCAAACCCACTCTCCCTCCCTCTGCCCCTCCCATACCCCTCAACCAGTCCACTGATAGGGGAGTCCCCTTTCTTCTGATCCCAGTCTATGAAACACTCTCTTGGAGGAGGTGGAAGCTCACGAGCCCCAGAGCCCCACCCCAAGCCTGTATAAGAAGAAAACAACAGCTGAGAGACTCCAGCATGCTTGCAAATTGGGCACAGCGCTCTGCAGCTCTGGGGGACCACCACCCCAGCTAGGGTAGGCATTTCACTGGTGGAGCTGCAGCGGTCCTCTGCCTCCTGATGTGGCCCCAGTAGTCTCATCAGGTCCCCAAGCAAGACTTGGATGGGGTCTTTTCTTTGATCTGTCACATTCCCTGTCCAAGATGAAGAGATTTTTGTTCATGGCTCCACAGGGAAAGCCACAATCTTACTTACTTTCTTTTTTTTTCTTTTCCTCTTTTATTATTATTATTAACTACACTTTGTTCACTTTGTATCCCCCCATAAGCCCTTCTCTCCTCCCCTCCCAATCCTCCCCTCCCTCCCCCTTCGTCACACATGCTCCTCCCCAAGTCCACTGATAGGGGAGGTCCTCTTCTCCTTCCTTCTGAAGCTTACTTTCTATAAAAAAAAAAAAAGGCCACCATAGGGCTGAGGTCATAGCTCAGGGATAGAGTACCTGCCTAGCATGCATGAGGATCTAGGTTCGGTCCCCTTCATGCAAAACAATATGTAAAAATTACCCAAATAATTGTATCTCTCATGGATATTTAAGTTTAAGAAACCATAGTAGCAACCCCTGGACTATCAGCTGGTGCTCACACAAAGGGCCCAATATCACACACACAGCCTATCACTAACCCTGTTTCTCACATGGAATAATTTGTCTCTTCACCACACCTACTAAGAATCCTGGATTTCCTGTTACTTCCCAGATGGTCTCTGTCACTAGTCAGGCAGGTTATTTTCATGTTCAACAAGCTCGCCATCTTTGCAAAGTACGAGATTCTTAGGAGGAACATATTCAGCATTTCTCTTTCTGCATAGCCTCACAACGTTCAGCCCACTTACAGTATGTCTCAGTGAGGAGCAGAGAAGCAGGATTCTGGATGGGAGGTAGCTGTGCAGTCTTGGAAATTTACAGACACAGTGGGAAAGTGAACTCAGGCACTTAATAATGTTGATGCCGTGTCTCTAATGGAATCTGATGTAGAATCAGCAGACGATGCCCAAGTGGTTAAGACTCGGGTTGTTAGGTGGGGTCTCACAAACCGTGGGGACAGATGCTCTCGGAGAAAAAAGTCAGCTGGCACGCCCGTGCTGAGCACTCGCGCAGCCCAGCAGGACCTGAGTGGGGCCTCACAATAAGTGAGGCAGACAGCACCTGTATTTCAGGAGCAGACAGGTGCCATCATCCTAGAGAAAATTCAAGGCAGATCAATAAAAATGATTAAGGGACTCACAGAATTGATTTTTGAGAAAAGATTAAGAAAAATAAATGTGCAGCTTGACACATAGCCCGGGAGGAATATGATAACTGGGTGGTCCGTTGCTGTATAAGATGCTGACGAAAAGACATTCGCCAGGCATGTGGAGACAAGTTCCCTAACAAGGTATCTGGGGACAGTTTCCCCGAGAAGTGGCGGAGAGCCCTGTCCCAGAAGCAGCAGGGACCCAGATGGACAGATGCGTCCTGAACTTTGCTGGCAGGACACAAAAATGAAGAAGACCATCCCATATTTTTTAATGGGATTTTCTTTATTCCTAGGAGAATGGGGATGAATGATAGCAAACTTACAACTTCAACCAAGCTCCTGTTTTTAGACTGGTGTCTTACTGTAGGAATTGGTTAACAATGTTTAAGGCCACATTATTACGATCAAGGAATAAAGAAGAACCACTGGATCCAAATGCCCCAAATATCCAAACAGACAAATCCCTCCATGCCCTAAGAATAAAAGGAATATATATATATATATATATATATATATATATATATATATATATATATATGTATGTATATATATATACATATATATATATATGTATATATATATATATATATATGTATATATATGTATACATACACACACACACACATTGTAAACATCTTGGTATGTGACGAGCTTCTACATGACAAACATATTTGCTTATAGAATGTCAGCTTTGCGTTTCTCTTCAGCTATTTGCCACTGTTCCCAGAGCGGGTTGTGAGGGGACAGGGCTCCTTGGCAAGCTACCTCTGCCCTTTGTCCTGGCAGTTCTCAGAAACAGCTCCTAAGCCAAGTCTGAATCATCTTTTTCTGGCACTGCAAAAGCCATTTCAGCTAAGCTACATTTCAGGGTCATTACTCTCAAGGCTTCATTATGGGGCATCAGAGGAAATGACATAATCCAACTCAATTTATAAAAAGTGGCAAGAGGAGGAAGCTTATGGGTGCATCACCCCATCTGTATATTTAAAATCATAAAACTTTGCAACACAGTCCCTTGCTGTAAAGAAGAGAATTTCTTTATGACAAATGACTGGAATTATGCCCCTCTGGTCTGAAACGTCCCTCACATATTTATTGCAATAATGAATGTATAGAATACTGTACATTTGTTACTCTACCACATATTTATTTATATTATAAAAATGAAGAATATTTGGTGGTCATTCTTCATACTTTCCTTGTGGTGCAGGGGACCTTTTCATAGACACAACAATAATAAAACGTGGGGAGGAGAAATGGCGGGAAAAGTGCCAGGCAGCAATGACCTACCTATTTTCTGTCGTTGAACCTCACATTCACTGGACAAAGTGAGAAGAGATCTACCTTCCACATTACTGAAGCGATGCAGGGGCCTAATGTGTCACCTTTTTGGTGCTTGAGAACTGAAGAGAAATTGAATTTTCCTCTCAAGTGAACTGTGTGTTGGATACTCCCATCTCCCCAGCGGCCTGAAAACTGTGGCTGTTGGTGCCAAATTAGCACTGGACACATCTCGGGGTTTAGATTCTTTCCTCCTTCTTTTGTATGTAATGCATGACTGCTTGCCTCTGCCCTAAAATACTCATATTGGCTACTTTGTCATTGTTAAGAGGAAATACTGGAGCAGAAACAACTTAGAAGAAGGATTTATTTGGGCTCGTGGTTTAAAGGGATACAGCCTCCATGTCAAGGAAAGTATGGCAGCAGGCACCGCATGGCAGTGGGAGCAGGCGGCTCTGCCGCTCACCTCTCAGGAAGGACACTGCCCAGGCTGGTGGAATTTCTCCAAGGATATTTAGTTTACTTTGGTTTCCCTTCATTCAGCCAGAAGCGTTTGGCATAGTTAAATACGGTCTTCATTCTACCCTGATGTTGTCAACATCTTCACTTAAAAAGTCAAGGAAAAGTCTCCTCCTTCTTATAATGTAGTGGTGTGGGTCTTGGCAACTCTATAGTCTGCCTTCCAGACAGTACCACACAGGAGAGGACCACTGCTCTAGAAGAAAGTCCCCCCGCAAAGTTTCTTACCCTCTGCAATTCATAACCACCTTTTTTAATCTTAAAGTGTTCCCCTTCTTGTGATATAAGATAACATTAATTTTAAATTGCAATAACTTTTCATACTTCCTTCTTTTACTTAGACAAATATACTTAAGATTTCTGTTATTTCCCAAATCAATTAGCTCATCTTTCTTGTAAATATTATTCCATTATAATGCTGCAACATCTATTAACTTTCAAAAGACATTTTAGGGGTGTTAAATTTTAATTGGTAACACAGAAACAGTTTTTAAATCATTTGGGGGAATGTCCAGGAGTGGAATTCTTGGGTTAACTTTGTAAGACACCATCAACTGTCTGCCCCAGCAGCCATACCGGGCCGGCATCTCCTCCAGGGAAGGGAAGGAGGGGTGCTATTGCTGGCATCCTTGGCAGTACTGGACCTTGCCAGTGTTTATGACTTTAATAATGATGGAGGTCATGGACCATCCTTGTGGCTTGAATGTTCACTCATTTGATGATATTTGTGTTCATGGTAAATGTATTGTCATGAGTCCATTTGCCATGATGACATCATTGGGAAAACACCATATGAATGTGTGCTGCCATTTTTACATCTTACAGTTTTTCTTATGAAGTTAATTTCAATTTTTTCTTGCTCAGCACCTTCTTTTTATCTTATTACAAATGTATGCACATCCACTCACAGTTGGGAGAAATAGGAGAACTTAGTCTCATTCACAGATAGTAGTTAAGATATAAGGAAAGCTTGCTACCCTGTTTCTACCAATAGAAATTCTTGAAAAGGAACTTCGTAGTTTCCTTCCCCACTTGTGATCTTTACAATTCAAGTTCACTTCAGTAAGCATATGTCTGTAAGTGGCAGAGCACTGACTTGGGTTGCAGATACGTTTTAGCATGCACAGAGCTTGGGAATCTTGGTGACAAACCTCACCTTGATGGTTTGGAAATCCAATTTAAGGAGAAGCAGCTATGAACTAGTGCCTAGAACCTAACTTCAAATTAGAAGGGGAGGTGAGGGATTCAAATGGGAGGGAAGGAAATGCATTTTGAAAAGTCTCAGATAACTTATGTATTCCATGGAAAGGGCACTTTGTCCTGAGAAAATTACCATTCCAGAGAGCAGGGCAGTGTGCTCGCATTGCACCAGCCCCTTCAAGGAGCCACTCCTCTCCGCTTTCTCTGTGACAACACCGGAGTGGGAGCACAGCCAGCACAGCCCTGCCTCCACCGTTACACCTTCACCACCCTCATGCGCAGAGACTCAGGCCTGCCTTCCAGACAGCAGCGTCCTTACTGTTCGCTGCTGGTGAACCAAGCAAACTGCCCTTCCATCTGTATTAGGCAGATGAATTTGTGGTTGTGGCCAAACAACACAGTAACAATGAGGGTAGGATTCGTTTTGGCTGCTGGTTTCAGACTATCACGATGGAAAAAGCATCATGAAGAGTAGCGCACATCGTGGTGACCTGGAAGAAAAGGAGAAAGAGAAAATGTGGGAGGGTGGGGGAGAGAGGGAGCAGACAGAGTGTGCTCATCTATGCTGATAGTCTTTGCCCTTCTTCGCTTTCGTCTATCCAGGCCTTCAGCTTTTGTAGTGGCTCTGCCAATGTTCAAGGGAAGGTCTTCGTTCAGAATCTTTTTTGGGAACACCCTCACAGATGTCCTCAACTTTGTGTTTTCCTAATCTCTTTGACATTTATCAATCCAATAAGTGACAAAGTTAACTATCACAAGTCTACCTCTTGTTAGCTGGATGCCCACAACACATCTCCTTAGACCACAGCGTTCAAATCTGCTCCCCAAACGCTTGTGTCTACTTAGTAAAGCAAAATGCATAGAGTCCCCCAAATCTCAACAGTCCAGAAGTGCTCAACAGCTCATCTTGACACACAAGGCAATCTCTTAGCTATGAGCTTCTATAAAAATAATAAGTTATAAGCTCTCAAGACACAATTACACAGAGCAAACATTTTCCTTTCAAAGAGAAGGAATGGGCATATAGAAAGGAGGGATGAGACCAAAGTAAGGGCAGACCACAACGCAAAATGGCATCCTGTTGCTCCATGTCTGGGACCCAGGACAAAAGATGGCATCAGTAGGCTCTAAAGGGCACGAATAGTTCTGCTCATAAGCCTTGTTCACTGGCCTTTCTCTTAGGCTCTCCAGCCTCACTTCCTGTGGCTTTCATCTGCACATGAGCCATATTCCTGCCATAATTTACTGGGGTCGCCACTGGAACTTAGAGCTCACAATCCTAGCCTCACATCCTGCCCTTTCTGGGGCTAGCTGCAGGGACTCCAGCCTTGCTGTCCATTGTCTGGCTTCCAAGGTTTTTCTTTGAAAACATGGTGGGAACTTTGATGAGCCCACAGTGCTTCTGCATTACAGGAAAACCAGCACTGCACGATGGATGTCAAAGCCTGCGACTAAAGCTCAAGCAGCGGCTGGCTCTCCTTAGACCGTGGTGGCAGCAGCCATGTAGGTATGTGTTGCTGAGCACAGTAAACGCAGTAATCCAGTGGTGATGTTTTCTCAAGAGGAAGTCTCTTTAAGGCAATTTTAAGTTTACACTCCTCCACCAGTAATGAACCATCTTGCTGATTCATCTTGGAAATGCCAAGAGTGAGTTTTTCTTTGAAGTTCTTCTTCTCTATGTCCTCCCCCTCCCCTGACTCCCTGATTCTTACTGTACATGTGGCTAGGAGCAGCTGGCCAGCTCATGCCATAGATTGTTGTGTTCTTGAGATGTCTTCCAGCAGATGAGTTAGAGCTCACCTTTAAACTCAGACTCACACATTTCTTGGTATGGGGTTAAAATGGAAGCAAAGTCTCTGCCACAAAGCTTAGTCACAGCAATGAATCCATTCCTTGGTACAAATGTTCTGTGTCAGTCAGCTTTTCATTGCTGTGATGAAAACTTGAGAGAAGCCACTTAAAGAGGAAAGATCCATCCCACTCATGGTTTCAGTCCACCAGGGAACGGGGCCTGTGGTGAAACAGCACAGTGAACATCATGGCAACTCAGAAGCAGGGCCAGGGGTGTGCCAGCATGCGTGGGTCTCGTGCTCTTTCCTCGTCTAGTTCATCCAGGTCCCAGTGTACAGATGTTGCTGCTCATATCCTCGGTGGGTCTTACTTTATTTATGCACTAGGAAAGAAGCCCTGTCGTATAAGCTTTCTATTTGAGTTTTCTATTTGAAGGCTACAATACTCAATGTATAATTGCACGACAAGACAAGACAGTATTCCTGTCTAATCACCCTCAGCATCTTTCCCACAGATATACCTAGAGTTTTGCTCTCCTGATCACCAGAGGTGTTTCAGTCCAGTCAGGTTTCCATTCAAGATCATCCCTATCACAGCCCCACCACCCTGCTGCAGGCCTCAGGTGTCTGCACACTTGCTCACCCTTTCTAACTCCCTGTGTCTAATACCACACTTGCCTAGCACCTCTCCCTACTGCTCTGTACTCACGCTGACCAGATACTAGTTACTTAACCTCTGTGCACCCTTTGTTTAGCGCCATTAGAACATAAGCTCTGGGATTCAGATTCCCTTCTTTCATCTCCATTATGTCCCCAGCTTGTAGAATAGTTCTTGGTCGAGAGGAGACACAGCAACTACTTTCTGTATGTAATGAACCATCTTTGCTAGACAAATTTCCCAAAGATGGGGGACATGTCTATTAAGTTCACATTATAAAGTCTCTTGAACAAAAGGGCAGTTATTAAAATGTCTTAAAGGCCATATGAGAATTTCATTTTCGATTGGTTATTTTAAATATTTAGAATAGTAACCCTGATTCAGATTCCATCATCAGCAAGAGTAGCCATTGTGTTCTGTTCTTATACTTCTGGCTCCTTCTTCACATTGATGTCTTCTGTAATGCTCTCTACTGGTTCTCAGACAAAAGGATACATGGAAATCAAAGCCAATCCTTTTTATTTTTCTCAGCCTGCAGAGGAGGTTACCATCTGGCTGTCCAAAACTTTCAGTGTCCAGATCAACTCATGAGCCTTAGTTAATGTCAAAATTGTTTGGGATAAACTTTTTTTTAATGTGATGTCTAACAAACATTGCATATTCATAAATGCTGATGAGGTGGTAGCAGTGACATGGCTTCCAAAGTTGAGCAGGACACAGGACTGGACAGCAGACAGCTGAGAGCATGCTGCTTCTCCCCGCCAGGGATGGGAGCCCTCGAGCGCCAGGTGTCTTCTTTCTGAGGGCCACATTTCTAGCAGAAACTTGGAATGACATTTTGAGCCTTTCTGATTTTTGCCGGATGACACTTTTTATAATTTGAGCTTTTTGGTTTTTCTACACACAACAAGCCTATAAAGGGCAGTATAGTATAGGCCAGAAACAGCCATACCTAGCATTGCCCAAACAGCCAAGAGTCCATACTGAATTTTATTTGCAGCCCGTAAAAATCACTAGAGTGACTCTTTTTTTGGAGCGAGGGTGGGGGAAGGTGTGTGGTTTCAAGTCAGTGTTTCTCTGTGTAGCCCTGGCTGTCCTGGATTCGATTTGTAAACCAGCCTGGCCTTGAACTCACACGACCTGGCTGCCTCTGCCTCTCCTAGTGCTGGGATTGCTGGGATTAAAGGTGTGTGCCACCACACCTGGCTACTGGAGTGATTTTCAAAAAGTATCAGTAAAATACCTTTGAGAAACTGGTTATATGAGTATGGAAATTAAAGTTAATTCAAAAAAATTTAAGAGAACAATGTATGAGCAATGCAAAGTGATTGCTGCAGTTGGAGAAAAAGATAAACTATGCATGAACTCTTGCTTATCTTCCACGCTAGGGGAACTATAGAGAGTGAACTGTGGTACATTCCAGACTTTTAGATTCAAATCTAGAAATCAAGATGTACAAAATAAGTTTTGTTTTTGTGTGTGTGTGTGTGTGTGTGTGTGTGTGTGTGTGTATAGCCATATTACGAAACTCTCCCTGTTCAACTCGCCCTGCCCAAATTTGAGAACTTTATTGGACTTAGATGTCAGCTCACTGTCAGGACTGGCAAAACACACTCTGCCCTGTAGCCTGGATGCCCATGGCGGAGGGTCAGGACAGATCTGACTGGCAAGACTCTGTGTGGGAGTCAGGGCTCTCCTGTAGACCCTGAACACGTCAAATGTTCCATAAACGTCAATGAAGAGAAAATGGCAACTCTAACTCTTCCTCACACAGAGCCTGAAGGTGGCCACCCAGAGGCTGGCATCCTCACAGGTCGGGGGCCCAGATTTCCTCGGCATGGGAGTGGGCACTAGGGCGCTGTGCATTTCTGAGTCCGGCTGTAGAGGGGCAGCTGCCCACGCACGCATGCCAGGCTATTCATTCTGGACTGAGGAGTGGGGGTCCTTACTTAGGCCGGTGGTCCCGGAAAGGAGAGATTTTATAGAGAGGATGACGGTGACGATGAAGCTGGAGACGGAGCACCTCTGTGAAGACGTGACAGTGACAAGGCTGGGCTTCAGGCCTCTCAGCATCACTCACAGACCAGTGCCCTGTGAGAAGAAAATAGAGGGCAATCAAGAGCAACTTTCCCAGCTATAGGGGGAAGGTACATCTGGCAGGACGGTTACATTCATGACCAGAGAGGGATGCTGTCAGTCAGAGTGCTTGAGGTAAAGACTGTCACCACAGGCGTCGGTGCCAGCCATATCCACTGAGATGGTGGGCTTCATGATCAGCTCTGGCTCCATGGCCAACATGCTGCAAAGCTGGTACCACTTGTGGCTGTTCTGTGTCATAGGCAGCACCCAGGGCACTGAAGGTCACAACAGAAGAGATATTTATGATGGTGAAAAGTGATACACACCCTTAGGGTGGGTCATGTCCGCCAACAGGGAGTGGGCAAGATGGCGAAGGGCTGCCAAGTGGGAGATGGGTGCAAGGGTTAGTCTCTTTGCTACCATTTATCTGAAATCTATTGTTCGAGTTTAAAGGAAAGGCAGAGTTCTCTACAGAATAACATGAGATCCTCTCAAGACTGAGATTAGGCAATTATTAGAAGGGCCATCTCACAGGAAACACTCTCGTGGTGGGAGCGTGAACAGTGGGAGCACTACGTAGAAAATACTCTTAAGGGGTGAATGTGGGCAGTGGCCAGAGACCACTGTGCCAACCTATATGTTGAAGCAGCTTTATGTTATATTCATGTAGTATATATTTACATTCTAGTCACATATTACATATTTACATTCTAGTCATATGTTCATTCTATTCCCACCCCTCCTAACCCTGAGCACCTTTCGTACAGTTCCTCATGTTGTGGTGAGCCCCAGCCATACAATTATTTTGGTGCGACTTCATAACTGTAATTTTGCTACTTTTATGAACTGTAAATATCTGATGTGCAGGTATGAGCCCTCTGTTAAAGGTCATTTGACCTCCAAGGGGGTCGCGGTGCACCGGTCGGGAAGCATTCTTGTAGAGTCTCTAGAGCAGACAGCTTCCTTGAGTTCAAACAGGCACTGTGACAGTTTCCCCTCCTTTACCCACACTGATTTCTACTTGTAAACTGGTGTGTCCCCAGGGTGGGACACAGGTAGATAATGCCTGTGATTTCCTTCTGCTGTCAGGAGCAGACTGAATAAAGACACTGTCCTGCAGAGAGATTTGCCTTCAGAGAAGGAGGGACCCATGAGGGTGGACTTTTGAGGTTCTCTTAAGGCTCTCCATAAGAGGTACGTGGGCAATGGCTGTCCAGTTATTGGCCATACCTCACTAACATCTAATTTAAATTGCCTGCTAACATTGTATAATACCAAGCCTTTCTAAGGTCTGTGATTAAGTTTGTCATAATTATGAAGGATACGAAGACGTAAATCAATAGTAATAAAAGAGAGTGAATCTTCTGGAAGAGAAAGCAGGAACTCCAGGGAATGCTGAGTCTCCTCATTTTGCTTGGGCACCTGGGAACTGGAGTAGCATGCCCTATCCAATTCCAGGATTACTTTGATTGGTGGGAACCAAGTTCCCTGGCCAGTAGGGACCTTGAACTTTGACCCCCCTGTTTCCACTTCCCAAATACTAAAATTATAGGCATGTACCATTATATCTAGCTTCCATACATCTTTAATGATCGACTTTTGTATCTTAAACTTTGTGACTTAGTAAAACTCGATGATAATTTTGCTTATACTAAAAGCATTTCCTCCTTGGCAGGATTTGTCATTCTTTTTGTTTTGGTAATAAATGAACCCTTCAATTAAATTAATGAGCCTTTTTAGAATTACATAGACCATGAGTGGACATCACAACTTACTCTGCATGATTATTTTTAATAACACATCAACCTGTTTATGCAAGAACAATTATTTCCTGTTAGCTTTCTACCCCATTTCTGTAAATGCAATGAGCCACACCCAGGGGAAGCAGGTGGACAGTGGCTTTGGCACTGAAAACAAACTCAAACTCTAGCTCCTTGCCATGCTGAGTATTTGAAAGAAAGGGGATCAAAGCAGGAGGCTCACGATCTTCTCCCCTCCCTGAGGTTGGCCACAGAGATTAAAACTTCTCTGCACAAGCCAGCCACACTGCTTGGAAACACCGGGTAAGCTTCCTCACCTTTCTGCGTAAGAACTGACAAAAAGGAATTTTGTTGTGAGACTGGGGGTGTATCTTGGTGGTGGAGTGCTTGCTCAGCATAAGGCCCTCAATTGATTCCCAGCGCCTAAAAACAAGGTGTGTGTGTGTGTGTGTGAGTGTGTGTGTGTGTGTGCATGTGCGTGCGTGTGCGTGCGTGCGTGCGTGTGTGTGTGTGCGTGCGTGTGTGTGTGTGTGTGTGTGTGTGTGTGTGTGTGTGTGTAGCCGAGGGGCAGGACAGGACAGAGAGACACAGAAAATCAGACAGAGAGACGGACAGACAGACAAAGACTCCGGAAAATTTGTCATGGTCTCAAAGAGGCCAAGGAGAGTCTGAGCAGATGCTATTTGTTTGGTCCCTTCTGCGTCTCTGTTAGTCACACCCTCCTCTTCCTCCAGGCTGGCTATTCGCCTGTCCTGAGACAGCTTTCTATACATCTTTGGGATCTCATCTCTAAGGTTTTGATGGTTCCAAGAGCACACTCAACTTGAATAAAATAAAAATGACATTCTTTCTTGCTAAACATCTTGTCAGAAGCAGACCTGACTCCATGACACATAGGGAAATGTGTCTCTTAGCTGGGACTTCATCAGGCTTCCTGCTCTCAGGTAGATGGCTGGCTTTTCTCTGCATTAAAAATCTCTTCCTCTGGAGGCATGGCAGCTGTGGTTTTCTGATTCATTTTCATTTCCTGTTGATAGATGCCTTCTTCTATAGAGTGTTGGAATTCCTAGCTCAACACATTTCTCTGTTCCTCCCTCCCTCCCTCTGTTCTTCCCTCTTTCTTTCCCTCCCTCCATCCTTCTCTCTCTTTCTCTCTTTCCCTCTCTTTGCTCCAACATGTCTCATCCTAAAATACCAACAGCCCATTCCAAAAATAATCCCACTTCAGCGAAGCCTAACCTGGAATGCAAAGCGGCATAGAAACACTCCATCTTCCTGGGTATCTGAGTACACTCTAGAGCTGTGGACTTTTCTGTGGCTCTTGTCTAGCTTCTGAGCTAAAGATACAAGGAGAAACAGGACCTTGCAAAGACCAAGGCTGAGCAGACCGAGGAATGGCTTCGCTCCTGTTTTTCTTGTCTTGTCCTATCTTTCCTCCTCTTAAGACAAAGAGAGTTCATGTTTCAGGCTTTCAAGTTCTTAGTTAGCAAATTGCCCTTAAGATGAACCTGGATTCTTCTTGTTACGATATAAGCACATGGCCACCCCCACCCCACAATCCTTATTTCACACAGCTGCTAAGCTCTACTTCTCTAGCAGCAATTAGCCTGAACTAATTTTCACAATCTCCTGAGAAGCAGGAGATTGCTCATTTTCCTCAGATTTGGGTGGGTTTCTAAGCAGAATAGAAAGGACAGAAGTGGGTGGGAGTATGGCTTAAAAACAGCATTTGTCCCTTCAAGCTGAATAAGAAGATAAAAAGAACTATTGCCTGATAGAAGAAATACACAAAAATGTGTCCTTTCTCTAGATACTGCTGTTTCCTAAACCATTGTTGAATTGGAATGGTCTTTACAGCCTACTGAACGTCTGTGTCACTTAATTAAAAATTGAAATCACTGCGGCATTATCTTAAAACTAGGTAGTATCTTGGTCTATCTTGACTTCCCCGTGGCTTACACACAGAGACGGCCAGGCAACGTTAAAATGTCACTTGTGGTGGGGATAATCAGACCTATGCTAGACAGCCATAGAGTCTGTGCCGAAAATGGCATTATAATAAGTCTCCTTGGTCTCTGGTGGGGCTGAAGACTGTGGTCAGGCTCCTGGGTAGTCTGGAATCTGTCTACCGGATACTCCGCAAAAGCCATAAAGGCCTAGCATAGAGGAGCTTCTCTGTTGGGCAGTATGTCCCAGGAGTTGTCACACGGCCTCAGTACTCAGAAAATTTGAGCTGGATCTGCCTCCTTCCTGAGGACTAGCTTTCATAAGACCAGAAGGTCTTAGACAGATTGCCAAAGGGGAGAAGCAATCAATAGTCCTACCAAGCTACGGCACATGTGAACCACAATGACCGGCATGGCAAGATGTCTGTGAGCAGAGATCATGGCACTTGGATATTGGTAGTAGCCAACAGCTGTCTAATTGGGTCTAACAGCCCCTGAGCATGGGGAAAATCATATCTGCTACTGTAAGCCCAACCCTATTACCCAGGCTCGCAGTGAGATCGTGGATCTTAGAAAAGAACCTACTACAACTGCTTTCCTAGAGCAGCATAATTCTTAACTGCATTCTAAATAAATGTAGCTCTTGCCCCTCATAGAAAAGAAGCTTCTGTTCAGCATGGAAGCCATCACTGAAAACCACACTGGTCTAACCATAGAGAGCAACAGATTGTGTGTGCCAAGACCCAAGTGATCCATGTAAAACAGCACTCATGCGCCTGAGGCTCAGGAAACACTACGGAAGAGGGGACAAAAAGATGGCAGAGCCAACAGACACGCTCACACAGAAGCAGCAGCTCTCAACAGGCTGCTCTAGTAAAGAGGCAGCTCTCTTTCTCCTTCTGTGGCTGATTCAATCTGGACCTTTCAGCTTCAGTAACTATAGGACAAACAGTGCAGCCTTGCTGAATTCTGTGAAGTCTTCTAGCAAGTACTGAGTTTCTAGGTGGTCTTAGACACACAAACACAAATGATATGTCTAGGTTCACAACTCTCTAGCAGGAGATTTGCTGCTGCCAACAGAGATAAGCAGTTATGTGTTAACTGGTTTGTGCATACGGGCCCATTTTCCAAAGTCTGTGGGAACTAAATACGGTAGATGGATCATTAAAGAGTTTCCATGTTCTGGCTATTGCGAATAAACCTGCTACAAACACGGTTAAAAAAAAAAAAAGAGTAAAGAACTCTAGAAGCTTACTACCAATTGTAACATACCTCTCCATATACAAAACATTTGCATTAGTGAAGCATATTTTTATGCACCTAGCTTTTCCAAATATAACACGATATTTGAAACCACAATCTTCATCTTTCAGAGCGAAGAGGTCTCAACCATCCTTAACGTCACTGAGACTTGGTGTAAAACTATCTGAAGGACCATGGCCACCCTTGCAGGCAGGGAAAATAAAGGGTCCTGTGTATCTACCACCGAGACTCAGAACCTCTCCAGTCTGACATCAGAACTGAAATCAGCTGGGATAAGCACAATACTGCAGATGTGTCCTGTTTCCTCTAACTCCACGGTGTTTGCAGTTATCCCCAAGAAGAAGAAAGCTGAAAGTGGCAGAGATTCATTCAGAGACCGTTTCAAAAAAGAAAGGGTGGGGAAAACTGAATAAGAGCCGGACAGATTCACCAGCATGTCATAAATCCAAGAAAATACCAGTTGACAGTAAAAATATAAACATTTCCAAGGACTGGACTTCCTTGTACACTTGTAAGTCAAGTGTACATGTCTGAGAGAATTTCAGAGATTAAAAAGCATTTTATATATATATGTGAGTTATATTGACTACTTTCTACTTTCCTCATTGCTATGGACAAATAGCTGAGAAAAAGCAGCTTGAAGGAGGAAGCGTTTTTTTAGGCTCATGTTACAGCCCATTGTGGCAGGGAGGGAATGTTCAGTACCAGGAGCGTGGTGAGGCTGCTCTCGAGGCAGCTGCATTCAGGATGCAGAAATAAGAGTGCTCAGCTCACTTTTGCCCTTTCCCCTTCTCGTTCAGCACAGCACCACGGCCTGCGGGCTGGAGCTACCCACGTTCAGGATGGCTTGTAGCTCAGTTAAAGCTCTCTGGAATCGCCTTCCTGGACCTTCCCACGTTGTGTCTCCCAGGTGACTCCGAGTCCAGTCCAGCTGATAGAAGACTGGCCAGCATACAAGTGTCCAGGCTGCACTGAGATGTGCTGCCAGTCACCAACTATCTGTTGTCCTCTCTGCTGGCGCTCCACCTTCCCTTCAATGCCTGTTTTGTGCAGTCAAAGCTTCAGCTAAGCTCCTTCATAAGGCACCTGCCCCTTTGTCAGCAGGCATGATGTTAATTCTCATCAGCAGAGGACAGTAGAGAGACATTGCAGAAAGGAAGGGCTATTCCTGGCCGGAGCCTGTGCTGAGGCAGGCTCTCAGGGCGCAACCACCGAAGGCTTTCTCTACATTACCTTGGAGCGGAGTGTCTCTGGGGGGACTCCGCTCTTGAGCAGCTTCTCCCAGGACTCTGAAACATGGTGTCACGGCCGGTTCGGACAGTGCAGCATCACTCAGTGAGCCAGGGCCTGCTCTCTTGTTGTCCTGGAGGATGGGAAACCTCCCCCAGATGCTCCACCCGGGTCCTGCTCCTTCGACCTGCGGCTCTGGTGTTCTGTACACTGCTCTAGACTTCCTACTCGCCCATCTCTCAGTACACCAATTTCAGTTATGGTTCTTAATTCCTTTAACTTCCCATACTTGAATCCGTGTGTGGTGTGTACCGTTTGGGCCATGATTAATGTGTTCTGACATTAATGTGTTCTGTGAGCCCTTGTGAAGTACTTTACCAGTGAATTAGAACACCAAGAATAACCTTTGTTCTCCATCATGCAATAAAGCTGATCGTGACTTACAATTTTCTTTTTCCTTATGCAAGTCTGGGTAGGAGATGGGAAAAAAATCCTCTCTGCCTTCCTGAAGGTTTGCTAAAATGAACGTACAATAGACATATGAAGGAAAGAAAGGACATGGAAGTCAGCGTATACAGGGCATCACCTGAACACATCCAGCACCAGGAAGACCAAGAACCCTGCGGTGGCCTGGAGAAAGGGCAAGGAGACTGTATTTCAGGACTTTTCCTGGGAGGTGAATGGGCACAACGATTAACGGTTTCTGATTCTCTCTGGAGGCAGAATGGAGCAAAGAACAAAAACCAGCTGTGACAGCCTGTCTAGGTGTGGGGCCATTCTTCAGTCCTTCTCGCTGAGACAGGGTTTAGTCTTCCCCGTCAATGGAATCTCAGGGTGGGATCAAAGTTACCTGTTCCTTTCTGGCGGATCCAGTTTTCAGGAAGATGAGAGATTACAGAGAAAAGTCTCTTCCTGTCTCAGGAGGAGAAACAGGAGCAGGTTGGGGAGGCTTTGATTCTGAGGCCTTTCAGCTTTCTTTGCCTCAAAGACCTGGGCATGTCAAAGCAAGCCCGGACACCCACTGGGTACAATTCTGCGTTTGAGGACCAAGCAGATTCGCGGGAGGCGCTACTACTATGTTCTCTTCAAAGGCTCCTCAGATCCCTGGCTTTCCAGAGCACAACACCCAAGCCGATGACTTCACTGGACAAGCGCCTCTGGCTGGTGCTGCAGGAGAAGGCACAGAACAGCCTGGGAAGCAAGCTCATCCTGCCTGTCCCAGTCTGGTTACTCCCATCTCACTAGAGGGCTGTGGGAGGCCTCCGGAAGGACTTCTCCTGGTTTTCTGGAGAGGATGACGTCCAGATGCTTTGAGCACTGCTGGGGTAAGATACTAGTGTGTAATTTGACACCTCGAAGCCCAGTCCTAACAGAAAGACTAGCAATGTGAAAGCCACCTCCTGTGGCAGTAGCATGAAGATCTGCAAACATGAGAATGTGCATGTAAGCCTCATCACGGCTCTCTCAACCGGAAGCAGCTGAGGCTGGCCTCAAACTTATCATCTTCCTGCCTCTACTTTCCAAGTGCTGAGATTAGAGGCATGTGCAGCCACACTTATCCTGATATATTCCTTTCTATTTTTTGTGGGAGAGAATTTCCAAAATTCCCCCCAAGTTCTAGCAACACTAACACTGTCTCCAGATTTATTTATTTAGTAAAGTAAAATTTAGATGACAAAATACGGCTCAAGTACATATTGAGGGCAAGACCTGAAACAAGTGAGAAAAGAAAAGTTGAATGGTAGCCCAGAATTATGTCTCAAAGCAAAAAAAAAAAAAAAAAAAAAAAAAAGTGTCAGGACTAATCCACAATTTTGAAGATCTGATACACTGTATACTTTTAAAAAGGTTTTAATTACGTGTAAGTCTGTCTAAGTGTGCTCACGTGTGTGTGTGTGTGTGTGTGTACATGCGTTTGAGATCCATGGATGTCAGAGGTGTAGCATTTCCCTGGAGTTAGCAGTCACTGTGAGCTGCTCAGCATGGGCAGTAGAGCTGTGTGCTCTTAACGGCTGGCTCATCTCTCCAGCCCCGTCACCTACTCTTAAAAATCATCATTTTCCTGCAGTGAGATTCAGCTTCCTGTGAACTACTGCAAACTGGGAGCAGGCAATGGCCATTCGGTCATCTTTTCCCCTGGGGGTACTGCTCAGCGCGGATCCACCATCAGTCTTCCAGAGTGCTGCCTTTCATTACCCTCTCACCAACCATCCCAGACCGGTCCATTTTCAGAAGTCCACATGAGTTAAGCATTGCTTACCTACAAGAATTGTGTAAAACATTTAGGTTTAGGATGCTAATCCCTCTGGTTGTGTCAAGGCAGGACAAGAAGGTCAATCAGGGCAGTGATAATGGGGTCTGACTGCATTTTGACCACTGTACAGTGAGGGAGAAGTCCACCCAACCAAGCCTGATGTCAAGATGGCCAACGCAGACGTGACAGGCACACTGGGTAGTCTTTCCTTCATGAACATAATCTATCAGCAGAAGTTTGTGTTACCAGCTAGTCACTGATGCTAACACTTACCCCGAGCCTATGTATTCTGTCTGAGGTGCTGACTCATTTTGCTCCAAAACTGTTTTGTGCTCACTAATAGTTTTCCTAGAGTTTATTTGTAAATCAGAATTGTTACTAAACAGAATCACTGAAATATGTTTTCCAATTAAAAAAAAATACTTTTTCTTTTAAGCACATGGAGTGTGTGTGTGTGTGTGTCCATGAAAGCCAGCAGCAGGATCCTATGGAGATGGAGTTACAGGTAGTTGTGAGCCCCCTACTCCAGGTACTGGGAACTCCAGTCCTCTGCAGGGACAGTTTGTGCTCCTAACTTCTCAGCTGTCTCTCTAGACCCCCAAACTTTGAGTTACACTTTAAACTTTTTGCAGGAGAGGGCAGGCTGTGACTGGAGGTTAGAGGATGACTCGCAGAGGTTGGTTCTCTCTTTTCAGCATGTAGGTTTTGGGAATCAAATCTAGGTTGTCTGTCTTCATGGGAGGTATCTTCAGCTTCCAAAGCCATCTTGCAGGACTTTAAATTTTTTTTTTTTAATAAAAGAATTTAGACCATCTTTCAGGGTTTTTCAACTAAACAAAATAAGCTGCTACTGCAATGAATTCTATCCTTAGGAGGTATCCAGGGTTTAGTGTAGGTCACCACTGTATATAAAATGCATAGGCCAAATGGGGTGGGGAGGAAAATAGGTGCTATATTTGCTTGGAAGCAGCTTTATGAAGAATATCTACTAGACTTCATACTTATTTGAATTGTTGTGTTTTTCTAGCTAGTAGTTTCATAAAAAGTTATCCCAAAGAAAGAGCCACAAAGTTGTATGAATGATTATTCGTCCTTAAATTTCAGTTTTCCTGCTGTTGACAGATGGAGGCTACATACCTACCGGCCTCTCCAGAGTTTGGCAGTCAATGTGCATGATCTCATTCGACAGAGACAGAATGTTCTGCAGATCTTTTGGCACAAGACGATGAGGAATGAGGGAGGAAGTTAGGATTCTGAGCAATGCATCCTTTAAGAAATGTTCTACAAAGTCAGAATGCTTCTACTCAAAACTTGAAGTGAACTTTAATTATGTATTGCTGTCAGATAAGAATGTTCTAGATTCAAGGTGTTTGACATAACTGTGAAATATAAGGACTCGAATAAAAAGCTAATTAGTCATGTCTTGATCTAAATGAAATACGAATTCATATAATGCCCTCATGTAGCTACCAGATTTCATTGCCATCTTTCCTTAGCAATCTAGCACTAAGGACTTTGACAATTACAGGTGTTTTGTTCCCCATGACCACATCGATACCGTTTTCTTTAATGGCATCTGAGTAATCAAGGACACAGCTGACATCCTTTTAAAATTCCTTATCTTAATTTGAAGTGCAGGAAGCACTGACATCAAGCTTGGGCCAGTACCCCCCTCCTTCTCCATCTCTACTGAGCTTTATTTTATTGAAACTAGAATCTGAAAGATAGAAAATAGGTTTCAACTTCGTTTCCAATTCAGGTGGCAGTGAGTGTTTAGATAGCCACAGAGAGAGGCTTCTGAGCACAGGTGAGCAGACATGAAGGTTAGTTTAGTTAGGATTGCTTGTCATGGAGAGGGAGTGGAGCCAACCAGTGGGAGACCTGAGGAGCCTAAAGGTATAAACACAGAAGAGGGAAAGAACTGGCATCTTTCCAACCACGTGCAGGACAGCCATGCAGAACAGAGCAGCAACTTGTTGTAAAGCACCAGGTTAGACCAGCAAGTGAGACCTCTGGCCCCCCATGACAAGAGTTGACTAAGAAACAGTTATAAAAATCTAACATGGAAAACCCTCTCCAAAGACATACTGTAATTTCCAAGCCTTGGAGGAACTCAGGCAGGGGCAACGAAGATTCCGGCCAACGTGGAGGGTGAGAGAGTAAACAATTTTCTTAGGAATTTCTCCTTATGCCCTCAAATCTCTAACAATGGGAAACTTTACTTTCCATATGGAAAGGTCACTTGCAATGAAATCACATGTACAAGGACACATAGTTATTAGATGAATTTGTTGTGCTTCCACTGAAGTTCCTTCCCAATATAAGGCAGTATCTGAATTCTACCATATACGGTAGGAAGCATTTTTAAGTGTTCTTAGATGTACATTTGAAACGAAACATTATATTACCTATCTGTTGCTATGACAAACCATCTGGCAACAGCAAAGTGAGGAAAGAAGGAAGAACAGAGGGGAGAGAGGGAGGGAGGGAAGGAAAGATGGAGAGACAGAGGGAAGACTTATTTTGACTTATAGTTCCAGAGAATATAGTCCATCATGGCCAAGGAAGCATGGTGACAAGAACAGGAGGGGCTGGTCTAACAGTGTCCACAGTAGGAGGCTGACAAAGATGAGTGCCAGGGGTGGTCAGCTGCTTCTGCTGGCGTTCAGTCTGGGACTCGAGCACACAGAATGGTACTGCTTACATTCAGCTGAGACTCCCCACCTCAGCTAACCTAACTTAGATGATGCCTTACAGATGTGTTCAGATATTTGCTTCTACTGTGACTCTAGCTGACAAGATTAATCATCACAATCGTCTATTAAAAAGTCAGAATTTGAGATTCCAATGTGTGAATTTTGGTATATCTGAACAAGGAGTCTTTGCCAAGATGAAATTTACCAAGCCCATTTGGGCTATAGATTTAAAACCAATTGGCTGCCCTGAAAGGTTAGGCAGGTGATCAGTTATTATGCCCCCAGCAATCAGCACATTTGCCACAGAATCCAAAAGGTGGGGAGCTCTCAGGAGACAGAGATGAAAGCCCTGTGTCCATAAGAAAACGGCCTCCCTGATTCTGCTGTGGACCGGCAAAGTCTTTAATTCTCCCGCAGCTGTCTTCAGGCTGGCGTGTGGGACGTTCCGCAGACGGATGATGAGACTCATCGCCAGCACACACACACATATATCTCGCGGCTTGATTTTTTTATTTGCCGCTCAAGAAGAGCAGAGAGATTTATTTGGAGGCGTGGTAATGAAGGCAGGAGGTGCTGGTTCCACTGCAGCCTGTCTTCTCAGCATGTTCTCATCATGAGTTCTTTCTAATGTTGACTTGTGCTCTTCATTTCTACACAGTTTTCCTTAAAGGGAGAGTGAATGTTTTCATATAAGAAGTCAGTAGCTTCAGAAGGCATGACAGCAAAAATGTTTTTCTGGGTGATGTCTGGGGAGACAT
Source organism: Psammomys obesus (assembly GCF_907164565.1). NCBI lineage: Eukaryota > Metazoa > Chordata > Mammalia > Rodentia > Muridae > Psammomys > Psammomys obesus. The sequence goes on along the minus strand of NW_026590859.1, from coordinate 7,357,345 downwards.
TTAAAATGTTCTGAGTACTTTCTAATGTTTGCCATGTGCCCATATGCAAACAAACAAATACGTACATACACACAATTACATGTTCCTTAAAAAGAACCTTGCTCTTCAGGTAAAAATGTGATTTCAGGTTTTGTTTTGTTCCCTTCCTTGAGCTTTGTCTCATGAAAATAAAATGATTTGCTACAAGGACAACAAAAATGTATGCAGGCATCCCTCTTCCTTCACAGCAACACCACAAGGAACCTCTCTGGGCCTAAAATGAATAGCAGAAGAGATGGCTGTCAGCACAGCCACGATAGCCAAAGGATGCACTACTTCCCAAGGGCACAGCCAATGGGCACACAGGTGTGTGCTGAGGATACAGCACGGCTCCAGAGGACCGCTCTCAACAATGTGAAACAACCAACCACAGGCAGGAGTGAACCCTCAGCTTAGATCTGGGTGCAGTCTTCAATTTTTCTTATTTTCCTATCTTAATTTATTTGCTGAATATGGGGATGATATTCCTAAATCCACATGATTTTGGAAATACTAATCAAAATAACTGTGAATTCGCTATGAGATAGATATTGAATCATTAAATCTTAGGAATCCAATGTAAATATCAATAAAACATAGGCAAGTATGTGTTTTAAATGGCTAAAGTTAACTACAGTGGTCAAATGTGTAGCGTTTGTGAACCCCATTTTGAGGCTATCACTCACTGCTCAATTGAATGTTCGGATTTGCTCTTATCTGCCAAATCTGGTTTTTCATTTGGCTTATTTTTCCAGTAGGAATTACCAAATACATAAGGTCATAGATTTTGAAATATAAAAGTTTGTAACTTGTAATGTTTGTAAAATTTGAGTCAGAAAAGCTAACGTGAACACATAATTATCAGCAGTTTTTCACTTCATGAGAGAGCCCTTAACGACTACTGAAAAACTGAAGAGCTTAACATGGCACCAAACTTTCATGGAAAAAGAAAGGCATGAACCAACTTCCCTTTTTAGTCAGTCTGAACCTATGAATGTGTGTCCCTCAGAAGACAATGCTGTACTCCCCGCACCAGCACTGAGTCCACAGAAACATTTGAAAGTTGTCATACGTTCAGTAAAAACAGGGATGCCGTTTTAGAAATTGAGGGTTGCAATGGGTTGAGGTACAAGGGCTCATAAGTGTGAATGCTTGGCCCCCTGACGTTCACACTGTTCTGTGAAGTTCTGAAAACTTTGGGAAATTCTGGAAGAAGAGGACACTGAAGATACGTCGTTAGGAGCTATATACCATGCGTGTCCAGCTACTCTTCCTTGCTCCGTCTGCTTCCTGTCTACCCTGTGTTCTAAAATGTTCTGGGCCAAGCAACACAGGCCACTTCTTCCGAAACTGCACCAGATATTTGTTGTGATAACTAGCCAGTCTAACACAAGTCCGTATGTAATATGTCTGCGAAGAAAGAGTGAGTTGGGGTTGGCCATGGTGTAGCTGTCTACCTGCTCAGTGTTCATCACCATTTTAAACAAGCGGTGCTGGCTTTTAGGAGAGCCATGGAAGAGTTAGGTCAGGACAGCAGTAGTAAGAAAGAGGAAGGCAGGGGAAGACGGGTGTAGGGAGCTCCAGGTGCTTGCCTTTGTTCCAATGCCACCATTTACGCCACCACATCGCCAAACTTGTTAGCCTCAGACAGCACTGTAGCAATCCCAACAATATCAAGAATTATTGAGACATGTTGAATCAGAAGGGCCATGCTAAGTGACTTTAGCATTTTAATGGCTCTGAAAGAATTAATAGCCAAGTTTTTAGGTGAAGAAATTGAGGCTAGGCAAGCTTAAGAAATGTTGCCAGTATAGCAGGTATAGTGAGTGTCATTGGTACTTGAAATAGTTATGGTTGACCAAAGTAGGAGCCTAAAGAAGAATCCAGCTTGGCCTGTCCTCTGTATGAATTTTGCAACTGCAATCTCTGTCAATGTCTGACAAGAAATTTCATGTATTTTTAGCTTCTCCTAGAAAGTAGATAGTATGTTGGAGCATCAGTCTCTGCAGGGACCCCTAGGCCCAGATTTTTTGGCTCTTTTGGTCTTCCTTTCAGGACAGTATGCAATTCTTGAAAGATACATCTACAACTAAGACAAAAAAACAGAGTATCAAACACAGACTAGGAAGACCCCAGTCCTCACAAATAGTGACTAGAATAACTCAAATCGCCAGAGAGAAGAGCTGCATTTTTAGCTCTAAATAGATGAAATAATTATCTCTATATTTTGCATCCAGAGGCTTTGACTCAGCATTCATGAGACTGTCAAGTATTAGTGAACCTGATTTTAGTGGTGATCGTTTTCTGCTGCATTCTGGATTTTATTTAGTGATTCTCCCTCCCACATATCCATGAACTCAACATCTAGTTGCCTTCACTTTGTGGCTTCCTCTCTGTCACTGCCTGCCTGGATTTCAGTTCTTTGACTCTGCAATGTTAAAAAAGCAGAAATGCCTCCAGGGAAACAGCAGTGCACAGGGGAGGCACATATGCTCTGGTGGCTTGGCCTTACTGCTGTCTTTTTAATGTAGCCAAGCATGAGGTTTTGCATTGTATGATTCTTTCCTGGTCGATGTTCTAACAAAAGTCTACTTTTGTAAATGGAACAGAAAAGGAAACTCCTGACGGTTTGCTGTGTGCTTGGACCTTCAAGTTTCTTACCTGTTGTCTCCTGAGGTTTCTGACCAAGACCCATCCGCACACATGCAAGTGGATTTTCCCTTTGTGCCTTCTTCCTTCCCTTCTGAGCCTGCTAGAGGGATGGTTAAGGATCTCAGCAAGAAGCAGAAGGGAGAAGTCTGGAGACAGGTGTCCATTCTAGGGCCCATTGCATTCTTCTTTACTCTAAAATCTGTAAAGTGTGCTCTACCTACTTGATGAAAAGAAATATTTTAAGCAAAATTATTATCCATGGAAGTATTCTTTTGCTTGGGATGTGTTTGTGCTTCCACAATAACAAAAAAACAAATGAAACATCTTAGGCATAAATATTTCAAAATATCTGTGCATTTCCAGGCCATTGAGCAAATAACTGTGTGAAAAGCTAATAGTTTTTACAATCAATTTTCTAATGGTGGTGTCATTTATACTTTTAAATGTGAAAGAATATTCATTGTAAAAAAGTAACAACAGGCCATTTATCTGCTGGTGCATGACTGTAGTGTGCACAGTATGGATGTCGTGCACACATGTGAGTGGGCCTGCACACACGGCCCCGTGCCAGCACACAGAGGCTGAGAAGGCGATGGGGCATCTTCCTTTCTTACTCTCCACCTTATTCCCTTGAGACAGGCTCTCTCATAAACACGAAGTTCACTATTCCCGCAGGTTGACCGAGCAGCAAGCCCTCAGAATAGGGCTGTTTCTCCCACCAGCACTGAGTTTCTGCACACAGTCATGCTCTGCGTTTTACCTGGGTGCTACAGATCTGGCTTCAGGTCCTCATGCTTTTAGAGAGAGTGTCGCTTTGAGGATTCTAGACCCTCAAGCTGACAGTCTTAACCATCGCACTAGCTCTAGTAAAATTTTTCACTGTGAGGATGCATTCTGAATGGAACCAAAGGACATGGGGACTCATTTTATTTAACATAAATATCCCAGGAAAACTCAAGCCTTTTGATAAACTAGGAAGCTTTTAAGAGACTGGCTTCTTAACAGATCACAATTCAGAGTAATACAGGAATAGCCACACACACAAAACCAGGTGGCCTTGTTACTGCTCCCTTCTAAGAAGATTGCAAATGCATTTCTAGTTTGAGAACACCTATGCTTGGCTCACATTCTACTGTTTCTGTTGTATCTCAAGTTCAAGGCCATTGTTGTGCACCAATTTCTTCTGGGAAGAAACATTCCATCCTGCAAGATGTTATTAAGAGCCAGAAACTAAACAACTCAAAAGTTTTGGGAAGTCCCTGAAACTGACCAGATGCAATAGGCCCCTCCCTTTTCTGTGCCTATAATGGGAGTTTTAAAGATGGCTGAAAGTCACTGCCAGACAAGCTGAGCTGCCTGGAAGAGGTTCAGGCCAACGGAGAAGCTTGTAAAAAAATATGCTTTTGTAAAGTTGCCTACAAGTTGTGCAATAAGCTCTAGGTTTCCAGCTTTAGTGAGCTGTCACCCTTGTGGGAATGGGCAGGGGTGAATGCAGCTGTCTTTCTTTGAGCTATTTCTACTCCTAAAAGTAACCTCAGGAAAACTCATTGTTCAGTCCAGTTGGATTGTGGTGGTACTCTTACTTTGATCTCTTGTTGGTCCCTGCCTAGGCTGAAGGAGATTTGTTCATGTCTCTCAAGGTACGGTGTGTCATAAGACAGACATGGAGGTCTATTTCGGATAATGTGTCATTATTTCTCTCAGGGAAGAACTTTTATGCTAACTAATTCCTCATCATCCGTACTTCAAATCATGTGTTATTCTATGTACATGTTAGCTGTTATTAACTGCTGTCTAGTAAAAAGGGACTGGGATCAAAGTGCACATCACTTGTAAGCAGAGTGATGGGAGTCAGAGTACAGCCACTTCAAGAGCACCACTGATGTCAGTTTGGGTAAGGGAAAGGGATACAGTTGGTAACAGATGTTCTCACAGTCATCTGTCCCAAAGGAAATCTGAAATACCTCCACACTCTCACGGCTATACACCACATACTCACATATAACTCCCTCACTCCCTTACCCACAAATACCATACGTATCCCTTTCCCACACAGCGCACATAAGCTGTAGAATGACAGTTATAGTTTATTGAATCACAGTGAGTATGGCTTATTGGTAAATCTGGTTAGTTCTTCTAAGATCCTTCTTCGTAACTTCTTCTCAAACTATCAAGTTTTGTAATGAACCAGAAATGGTTTTAATTATTTCTTCTGACAGATGAGAGAGTGAGAGTAAGTGAAAAGGTTGGGGTGGGAGAGAGTGGGAGGAGGGAGGGAGAGAAGAAGGGAGGGAGGATGGAGAGCCTGGAGGTTACCAGACTGAGATCAAGGCTGAGATCAGTCATGGAGATAGAGTCTGGAACTCCGGGCAGTGGCATCTTCGATTTTGTGCTCACTTCATCTTCACCTCATTTCCACATCACATCTTCTTTCATTCTCTAAAACCAATCAGCACAATGAGAGGGGGAAAAGGCACCTTATTAAAGCAAGTTCAAACATACTCAGGACTCCTAGCTTTAGCCAAGGCCCTGCATTGGCTCCCTGACATTTGAGCTTACTCTCCCAGCTCTCTGGTGCCCCCGACTGCACATCTGGATTAACAATCTTGAAGACAGATGTCACTAAATACATGATATGTTGAACAATCTGCCTCAGTTGCTGAAAAGCACAGGCAGCTGCTCCCATGAGCAAGTGGGTGAGTGACAAACAGAATCTTCGTTTAAAGACAGTTCAACCAGAGAGCGATATGGAAGTGTCTTCACTTTGTTCCTTTCCAGCTCTCTGTGACAAACATAAGGTTATAAATTTGCACAATGCTGGCATGAACAACCAGGTTTCATAACTTTTCTTAGTGGCTTAAACTTTTAATCTCCAGCAGGTGAATGTGTAGCTTAAATGCTTATTTACTGCTTTCATTATATACAGCTCATTTTCCTTACCCAGTGGCTGTAATACTGTCTCCACTGTACAAAGACAATGGAAGTTTCCATTTTTTTTCTGTTTCCCAACCCAAGTATACTTATTTTTCATTTTCAAGTTTTGAGTCATTCATATGCTGAATGCCTACAGAATGGGGGAAAATGAACATTGCTTTTCATGTCTAAATAATCATTTAATTAAAACTCATCTGTCTTCCAAATGAAACCACATTTTAGCAGAAAGACAGGCTGGACCAAAGCCCATTCCAAAGAAGCCTGGGAATATTCATCAGAACGCAGTGCAGGAAAACTCCCACGGATGCTGCATGGACTCTGATGGGACCCCATTCATAAATACAAACACTGGTTGCAGCTTCTCACGACAATATTTTTCCACTCTGCTTACTAGGGACTTCCTATCTGGTGGCATGAATGGAGCTGAAAAGACAGCGCACACCGACAGGGCCCAGGGTATTTTTATTTAGGTGAAATTGATTTGGGAAGCTATCAAAGGTTACAAAAAGTGAACAGTTACAAAGGCAAATGAAAGAAATTAATAATGTTGCTAAATCACAAAATATGTAAGACATCGGAGCTGAGTTCATGAACATGTCTTTAAATTTTGCCCCACATTTGTGTCTTTGTGGGCCAGGCTTTTTAACTAGAACCAATGTGAAACATTTGTTACTTTTGCTCTTCTCCTTCACCATAAACAATTTAGCAAGTGTTTTATCTTCAGAAAAAATGATAACTGTGTCTTAAATTATCATGATTAAGGAGAATTGTAATGTTCACATGTTTGCAATTATAGAGGAGAACTATTAAGCTTTATGGGAGAATTTGGTTTAACACTGCCTTTGTCTGATTAAATGAAAATTTAAAAATAAGTTGAAATATAAATTTGAATCTGGGAAAAATAGTTAATGAAAATCTTATCAGCCAGAGATAGCCACCATTATTATTTGTGCGATATATAAATGCATATATACATATTTTACATATAAATGAGTATATAGAAATGTGTTTCAATAGATATGCAGGTACATGTGTATGCACAGACACTAGTACACAATCAAATTGCACAGTGGCTGAAAACGTGGCATTCTCAGAAATACAAGGCAGGCATTTTGTCAGATCAGTAGGTAAAGATCTGTTAATATTTTTATATCAGCACAGGATTACACTGTATTCACTCCAATTGAATTTTCTGTATATTAACCGGCACTTAGGTTGGTTTCAATATTGTTGTGTAATAATCTCCTCTGAATTAAAACATTTTATCCTAGAGAGAAGCTTCTTAAGACTCAGGAAGTTCTACAGGAGGATTCTTAAGAGTCAGGGAGTAAACAACTCATGAGTCTCAAAGTCTCTGAAACCAACCAGATTCACAGGGACACTCCCTCCTCAAGGTTATAGAAGCAGTAAGAGCTGCTGAGGAAGGTAGACTCTGTCTCACTGAGCCACCTACAAGCCCTGCAGAGCTCTCCAGGGTTGCCACTTTCACTTTTGTTGTCACTTGTCGCTTTGTTGGCATGGGCTGAGTTGCCTTTAAGGTGTCCACATTCCTGTACGTAACTCTCTACCAGTACTCTTATAAGTAATCCTAATCCAATAAATTCTTTAGGTCACAAGTTGGAATTTGGCAGTTTGGTGACTTTTTCCATCATCAGTTCTTTATCCGGCATGAATAGATGACTTCGCTCACATATCCCAGAGGCAGTGTCACACAAGAAATATTTCTTTAAAACCATTATAAATAAATAGAATTGATAAATTTTAAATTAAAAGTTGCACACACAGTTGCAACATACGATGGCTCACAGATACATCAATATTCAATGGCAACAATACTTTGGAGTTTTGAAACAGTGTTTCTACTTGGTAATATACATACATATATATATATATATATATTCTCAGAATATTTTCTATTTCCTTAGAACATTTTCTATTTCCTCTCATTTATTCCTTAGGAGCAGTTAAGTGATGAGTATTAGTATTAGCTTTAGCACATTAACACCCAAATTGAAGCCTTCAGAGATATACATGAATAGAGGGAATACGAATACCAAATATCGAGAAGGCTTTATGCACACCATGTTCTGTCCAACAGACAAGAGGCCATTGGCCTCTGAGGACACTGGGCAATTCTAACAACACATGATTTCTTATTCTTGCCCATTCTTTCAACTGTCTTTCATCTCATACCTACTTAAGTTTTGAAAAAAAAAAACAAAAACAAAAACAAAACCGCACAATACTTTCTAAGATCTTAGCTCAATTGCAATCATTTCTTTATTCTAAAATATCTTAGCTCGTTTGGCTCTTGAATTTTAATATTTATCTCTTCTTTCTGTCTATTTTGCAAACTTTGATAATTATCAGAGACCCTAGACTCTTTCCTATTCCTCGAGGTATCTGATACTTCAAATAAGGCACATATTAAATAAAGAATCTTTAACTATAGTATATTAGTAAAGTACTGAGAAACATTTTAGCTTTTGGAATACTACTGGTATATTTTCAGGCACTGTGCAAATCTTTACTGTGTTACTTAATTAAAAGATAAAGAATACCTTAGACATTTGTTAGTTCTGTTAATGTATTTTTAGTTCATTTTAGAGAAGAGATTTGAAAAATACAATCAAACATTGAAACCATCAGATTAGAATGAAAGATGTTTATGGAATTTTATCTTATATAAAGATTACTATAGCATTTTAAAGTGCTTTACATTTAACTCAGTCTTGTATGATTATTTATGTATCCAGTATACATTTTGAAGTGCTCAACAAAAAGTGCATACCTTTATACAATTTCTCCAGCTTTTGAATATAACTTTCCAAACTTTGAGAAGAGTTCAAATGATGGTAGGACAGTCTGAAAATCCTAGGGGAAGAGATCAGATTAGCACTGGTCCCCACTTTATCACTGTCACTTGACTGCAAGGTAGAAACAGAACAACTGCATTTCAAGGTTTCCTTTCACAGCCTTCACATACAATTAGCAGCTATGTTTTGGAGATTTTTATCAGTTTAAAGCTCTCATTAAATTCACACTTGTTTTTTGTTTGCTCGCTTGCTTGCTTTTTGAGGCAGGTCTCATTGTATGACCCTGGCAGGCCTAGAAATCATTAAGTAGGCCAGGCCTGACTCATTCCTGTGTCTGTCTCCCAGGCACTAGGATGCAGGCACGCAGCACCACACCTTGCAAACACACAGTTTTTGATGTCTGTGGGTGGCACATGCAAGCAGCTCTGGGAAGTGCCAACATGAGATTTAATCACTTGCTTTTGAGGAGTTTGTACCATGGTTGCCTTTGCCTTGGTTTTAGGGGGTTCTGTGCTTACCCTTCCGCAAAGTAAACATTTTTCAACTGAATCCACTAAAAGAGAGATGTGATGTGTCCAAATATACTGGAGGGCAGGTGTGTAAGCACCCAAGGCTTGACCTGTTCTCTAGAAGGCACATGGAGAAGAAGTAGGTTTTTTGAGGGTAGCCAGAATAGCTGAAGTTGATTAAGAAATGGATGCTTCCACAGCATGGAGGTTAAACACACATAAAGCCTCCAAAGAGGCAGCTTGTAGACTAACTGAGTTCTTGAATGAACTGTAGAGGTTTGGTTTCTCTTAAAGAGTCTAATTATTAGTGAAGAAATTTTTGTCCAAAACTTTCCGGCTGAGGAAAGCCTAGGTGAAACCCTCCATCCATGGCCAAACTCTTGAGAAGGCCCACACTTTACAAGTACAATCCTGCTTTTAAGCAGGATTTTCTAAAGAACCTGTGGTGTTTCACAGTGTCTCTGTCACCACAGTTCTTACTCCCTGCTCTGGAATACTTGACTCCTAACCCAAATATCTGCTTTGATGACTAAATTCAGGCCCCAGAAAAAAACGTCTGCACTTGTCATTCTGTTTGTCTTGCCAGAGTGTCATGAAAGCTGTTCTGGGCACTGCTTCTGAGCGCAGAGAATGTGTGCAATAGAACTCAAACAGAAAACTAATGAGTTGCCTGGCACAATGGCACAAGCCTAATCCCAGCACTCAGTGAGGCAGAGGCAGGCAGATCTCTGTGAGTTTGAGGCCAGCCTGGTCTACAAAGCAAGTCCAGGACAGCCAAGGCTACATAGAAAAACACTGTCTTGATAAAACAAAACAAAACAAAAAACCCAAAACCAAATAAAAACAAAACAAAACAAAACAAAAAACCTTACTGATGTAATCTGAACAAAGTCCTTCCTGTTAGAGAGCACGGATGTAGATGGCTGTGTATAATGAAGTCTGATTTTCTTACAGGGGCTCAGCAGCTTTCCTCTGTTCCAGCCATATTGTAGAGTTAACCCAACTCCAGCTCACTGTTTGCAAATACTTCCATGTAATATATCAGGCATGCTTTCCAACAGCGAGTAAGTCACACAGCTCTTGAATTTATACAGTCTGTTGTCTGTGTGATGCACAGCGATGATTTTATGTCGGCAACTCGGCGGACACTGGAAGCAGGTAAAGAGACTGCGTACCCCCAGTACCTACAGAATCCCTGCGCTCTGAAGGCAGAGACAGGAGATCCCCGGGGGAAGCTGGCCCAAACTGGTGAGCCCCACTTCCTCAGTGACAGACCCTGTGAACAGGAGGCAGAAACACGCCAGGCAGTTCTGGTGTGAGGACCTTGAAAATGGAGAGTTGTTTCCGGTCCAGGGATGCCTCATCCAAAACCTGGAAATGTTCTTGTTTCTATCTACAGTTCTGTCCTGTTGTGAGGTCAGAAATATAAAAAAATGTTTACGGCGCTGGTTTGTGCTCTGGTTGCTCCTCCTTCTTTTACGTAATAACTCTAGGGACCATTGCTGTCTAGAAGCATGATTATATGCTTCACTAGCCTGGCATGTGTACCAGAAACTATATGCAGACACAGGGATGGAGAGAAGCAGGGACACCTCATGGGTAGGACAACTAGACTGACCAGCTCAGCCCCATGCTGTAGCCCTGTAAGCTTTCCTAACCCTAGGCAAGGACCCTTGATGGCGGCCTTGTTTGGAACTGTTGCTTCTGTTGAAACTCTGTGTCTTTCCCTTGAGGTCTCACCCACGGCAAAATGCCTCCTTCCACTGTCTTGGAAATTTATCCTTTGAACTTGCAAGACACAGGAACTGGAATCTGCTAGCTGATGGTGGCTTTGGGGTCTGTTGATGAGTCTGCACTGCAACTCCCCAAGTTATGCTCTCTAGAGCAAGAAAGCCTCCACGGCACGTGCCCCCTGGGTTTCCCCAGCATCGTTTGCCTCAGTAAACAAAGTGGAAAGTAATGAGGACGATGCCCTGTGTCAACTGCAGTACCCCATAGGCATGCGCATCTGTGCATCCATGTGCATATGCCCCTGCACACACATGTACCCAGCCTCATGTACACACACATGTGCACACAAAAAAATGCATACACCCATGAAACAGGGAAATAAAAAATCAAACCCACTTCCTTGAAAATATCAATCAAATTGGAAACTGCTATTTAGGCAGAGAGAATACATAAAAAGGAACAACAAGTCTCAAGCCCTGAAAGGACAATAAAGAGGAATACAATGAGGATGTTTGAAGTTGGAAATTGGGTAACAGGTAAAATTGTCCAATGCTTTGAAAGATGCTCTGCTGAAACTCATACGAGGATGAGCAGATAATCTGAACCAGCCTGTATCTGTGTAATAAATGGAAACAATTCATCATCCTTCCAACTGGCCACAACACAACTGTAGAATGGGGTTGTCTACCTTGTAACTCTGCTGTGGAGATGAACAGGACCAAACGAGGCTCTCTCTCGGCATCCTGTTTTCTCCTCAGGCCATCGGTGGTCAAAGTCTGTTCAGAGACCACTTATTCTGTTCTTTCAAACGCCCAGTAAAGTAAATCTCACTGATACTCTGACAAGTTGAGAGCAGTATGATAAAACAGGACTCGGATCACAGCTTCTTATAATTGTTTTTTAAACAAGTGCCCTGAACACTCATATACACATGTATTTACAGAGAAGATTAATAATGATTGTAATCAGGAGTTCTGGAAGCTTCTTCCTTCTGTCTCGTGATGCTCTCCTGTTCTTAATTCCTGGCTTCTTTGAGCTGTGAATCCCCCACCCCAGCCCCCGGGTAGCACTTGGGCCTGTGTGCATAGGGCAATCACTGGTCCCAGGACTCAGGCCTGCCTAGGGCCAGACAACAGACATAAATTTATAGTTCTGTGGATAAACAGGGATTTGTCCATGTGCACTATCTAAGAAAAATCTTTTGAAAACTCTCTACCACTTCTCTTTTTCATTTTCTGGTCCCTCACAGCTTGAACTGGTAACTAACTGCTAGCTCTATGCAGTTCTATAGCTTTGGTCTCAGAAAACCTCTGGTGCTGAGGTACTGCTCCAGACAAGCTGCTCTGACACAATAAAACAGTCACCCTGCCATCGGAAGCGATTTATTTCTGAGTTCAAGAATGCCACCTGCAAAATGCGCTTGCGGGGTCAGGCTGAACATGGGGTGGGGGATTGTTTTCTGAAAAACAACCTCATGAAGGAAACCACTGGGATGTGATTCTACATCCTGCCATAGCTGCGGCCTGCCACAGCAGACAGCTTTTGCTATCAGGACACCCGGCCAAACACAAATCATCCGCTGCCACAATGAGCTCCTTGGGACAATTTAGGAGTTTGGAAGTGAATGGCTCTTTGAGCTGGAATGCAGCCCAGGTCCATTTCAAAACCAAGTCAAAATGACAAAGAGTGAATTTCCTGGGCCACTCACCCCAAAGTGTAGGAACATTAGGTTGGCAGCTGTATGTTTATCTAGTTACTCAAGGCTTTTCAGCAGACAGTCACAGCTGGCATGTACGCACCTCAGGTCCAGGCTTGTCAGTGTCAGAGAGTACAGGGAAAACCAAAAGCTAGGCACATACTGAGCAGCTTAAATTATCTTAATATATTCAGCTGTAAAGATCTTTCTCTTAGAACTAGAAAAAAATATAGATGATAAGAAATGTTTAAGCAAATATTTTAGCAAATTTTTTTTCCTGAATGAAACCCCAAATATACTTGCCTGCTGGCCTTCAGGAGTGTCTCTGCTTTTCAAGTGGGAGTTCATGGGCGTGGTTTCAAAGAGTATCTGATATTTTTCATGTAAACCCAACCTAAATAAAGCTTCTCAATGTTACTTGTTTTAGCTGGCTTTAACTCCTTTGCGACTGGCTTTGGCATAGGTGGCAGCGCTGATGTGAACATCACAGTGACAGTGGTGCATACTTCACCCTGCAGGGACTCCAAGGCTGCTCTTGCAGCAGTCTGCAGCTCTTCATGTGAGCATGCTCAGGTGCGGATGAGTGCCGCTGACATCTCAGGCTCAGAGCGTCCCTCCCCCCAGACCACTGCACTTGCTGACCGTGCATCCTGTGGAGTCTACAAGATTCGCACACACACGTGAAGACCACCAGTGGTGTCCTCACACTCGGGTGTGCTCCTCTTCTCCTCTGCCTTCTTCTTGAGACGATACCTTCCCCTGAGCCTCGTTTGTCTACACCGCTGCTACCCAGCCTGGCCTCACACTCTGGATCCTGTTGTCTACTTTACAAATGCTGGGATTGTGGCGGTGCTCCAGGGCAGGCCCCTCTGCTCCTCTACCCCACAAATGCCCCAAAAGTAAGGGTTCTACTCTCCTCAGAGCAGGTGTGAGGATTGGGTTTCCAGTGTCCTCACAGCTGGCCACCTGTGAACACACCTTCCCCTGCGACACTTGTGGTCTCAGTGACTGGCAAAGCTGCTCAGTCAGCCAGCTCCTGTCACGTTCTTGTCACATTTGGAAGCTCTGGGACCACAATATACACACTAGGCAGCTGCCTGAGCTCAGGACTCTGAGCTGAGGACTTGCCTCGCTGTTTATCCCAAGCTTTCTAGAAAACTGCTTCAAGTGTTCTGTTCTTTGTATTCTCCCAAATCCTCAAGTCCTAGGCTTTACTATGCAACCACTGAGCACATGTTGAAGGGATCAACATTTAGATGTAAACTGACAATCAATTGTCAATGTCACCTAAACAAAACAGAATTTATCTGCTTTTACCTCATGTCCAGGCACTACAGATGCCTCTAGGTAGAGAGACTTTCTGAAGCCATAGACTCAGAGGCAACTCTTCCTTTAGGCCCAGAGGCCTCCAGAAAAAAAAAATTGTGAATCTCAGACAAGCCCCCAAATCACTGTCATGCTTGTTACCTCTAAAAACTTGGAGGCTGAGGTAGACGGCTCACACATTTGAGGTTAGCCTGGGCTCCACAGACAGTTCTGTGTCACTGTATACCAAACAGAGACACCATCTCAATAAACAAATGACAACAGAACCAGTGTCCAGCATATAACAAGTACTTAGTGACAGCTTTTTTTCAAGGAAATACTCAAGTGCACTTATTTTTAAAAGTAACTACGAGTAATAGTCTCACATAGTTGCTTTTCCAACTTAAAATTGACTTAGGTCAGCGGGGTGGGGGGGGCATAGCTAAATTGTAGAGTTATGTGTTTGAGGTGCTTCTTTCTCTGCTTTTGGAAGTGTCTTTCCCCACAGTGTCACCATCTTGCTGTCATTTATCTCATCTTTTTAGTTCTCATAATCAGCTCCCCCACCCCATGTATACAGTCTTCACTTTAAATTCTGCCAGAAATGTGAACCGGTAAATAAGCGATGTGGATTCCTGTTTGACAAACCTGTTGTATTATGGGGTATATATCTCTTAAAAGCGGTACAAGATATAACAGTGTATCAGAAGAAATGGATGCACATACAGAAATAGATATACGCACAGAAATATAGGAATCGATGTTCATTTCATCACAAATAAAACAACAAATAAAATATGATATCCAACTAATACACTATGCTGTAACAGTAAAATCTGTAGTCTGCTCATTGATTTTTATCATCACACAAGTAATGGCATCATGGCAAGAGGCTGCAGTAACAGCTCCTGTGTATACAGAGATGGCACAAGTTAAACAGAAAGAATGTTGTAAGAAACTGGTACTTAAGGGAACACGTGGCTTGCACATGGTTATTCTACTGGAAAATGTGCTGCAAAAATTTTCAGAGCTAGTATCAGGAAGGAACTCACAAGAATGAATTGCAATGGGGATAACAGTAGACACTAGCATTACAACGTTCCAAAACAAGTGCTTCTGGGTAGAAGAAAAACCAAACGCCTCTGTGTAATGAAGCTCCCTAAGGAAGTTCTCTTCAAGGACTGTACCTGTGAAAAGTCAGGTTTCATTTCATTCAGAGTTGTGTTCTCAGGATTTAATTTAACAGAGCTGATAGGCACAGAGTGAGCTGGGTAAATACTTAGCCAAAGACATGGCTGAACAAGTACACAACACAAAAGCTCTGCCCACAGTCTTTTGTAGGCATCACATTTTCAAGCCTGTCTGTCTTTCAGCCTCTCTGTCTGTCAACTCAGGCACTGATGAAGCTTTTAGAGCCCTAGCTGGCAGAGCCAGCCTTGTATCTCGTCACAGCTATGATAGCCCATTCTTAAAGCACTTGTAAGATATTAATCAAGAGGGTTGGGTACACTAGCAAGAAGGAAGTATCAGACACTATATCAGAGTTGCATGGCTAGGGCCTTTATCTGTCTTGTCTGTCTTCCTGGGCTGTCACAGAGCTGAATGCATATGCATATGCAATTATACATAAATAAATCTGAATAGATATAGAAATAACTGAATAGAAATGTAGGCCTTTTAAATGTGACTCTATTTTGCAAGGAAGCCAGTTCTTACATGTGTCAGGAAGCAGAGTACGGTCCTTTAGCGAGGGCTTCATAAGAACTCAGGTGTCACACTCATCCAGACCCCTGGCCGGCAGGTCTGTTACTACTCACTCGTCCCCTCCACTCTAACGCTTGCAGCAGCTGCACGGCCATGTGCAGGTCAGCACTCAAGTCCTCACATACAGCACTTGGAGGGCTGAGTGCTTCGGACCGATGGAAAGGGCTCACTTTCTTTGGCCCTTCTTCGCTAGTGGAACCCCATTTTTTTTTCTACTGTAGAATCCCATTTTCCCAAGGCAGGCTACAATATCTAGAATCCTCCCCACTCATGCCAGTAATAAAATTTCGATATGATTCTAACTTCCTTACCGTTCTGTGTTAACACTGGCCATGGAGAAACTCTCTGACCCACCTTGTCGACCAGTAATGTCAGATACAAAAAATCTATTGCTAGCAAGAGCCTTGACCTCTCAAGAAAAGGACATGTTTTATAGGAAAGCTAAGAAAACATTGAACAGAAAGGCCCTTCTGGGTTTTCCTCTCTCCTTTTTAAAAACTATGTCATGCCATTTTTCCAAGCTTATTTCTACATGGTCTTCTTTTCTTCACAGAACCTGAATTTCAGAGCAGATTATGCCCATGGGTGTTTAGAGCTACAGTTTCATATTTGGTACTCACAGTCACCTTAGACAATAGAATTAGTACAGACAATGAGAGTAATGGCTATACTCTATAGTTAGGTCACGTTCGTTCTATGACAAATTCACTGTGCATACACTTGTAGATTCCAACAGAACATGGCAGAAGCTATGCCACCTAAGATTAAAAAAAGACAGACAAAGCAATGAATGCAGACACGAACAAACAAGATATTGTAATAATTCAAAATGTGCTCCTAAGACTGTAACTAAATCTTCCTGGGTGATAGCTATGTGTATGATATTCCCTTATCTAAAATGCTTCAGATTGAAACACTCGGGATTATTTTTAGAGGGAAGGAATTTTGAAATACTTACATATATGTAACTCAGTCTATATCTTAGTGATGGGTCCGACCAAATCCAAACAGGAAATTCATTTATATTTCACATGCACAACACATCCGTAGCTGAAGATAATTTCATAAACTACTCTGAAATAATTCTGAGCATGACCCAAAGTCTCATGGTATCCAACTCTCCACTTCATACAATTTTCAACAAGAAGAGTTTCAGATTTGGGGTTTTCAAATAAAAAAATAATCAGTGTAGGTTATACCTTGAAATTTAGCTTCAAAAGCAATGTTTTTCAAGTCTGAATAATGGCTGTGAGGTGAGAACAGACGAATGATGAGCTGTGTATGCTTGTGGACCTGCCAACCTGGGTTCACACCGGACCTTAGCATCCATTCAGTTGCTTCTTCATGCTCCTCTTAGGAGTGATTTTTACACCCCCCTTTACTTATTCATAAGTCTTTCAAAGTATTAGTCAAGTGCCTTGGCAGTGAGAGTACAGTCATGATAAAGTCAGACAAAATTTCCTATCCATGAAATGAAAATGTCTCGACATGGGAGGCAGGTAAGAAGCAAGCAGTGGGAGGCAGACTGGCAAGGCGGGCAAAGAGCCTGTAATTTCAGTTCGTGTCAGGGAGGCTACCGAATTTCACCTGCCCAACCCTGCAGTGTATGTGAGCCTGCCACCCATACACAAGCACGCCACCAAGTTTGTCACTACAGCGCTAGCTTCACAGCAAGTGACCAAAATCAGAGTACCCCATAAGACGGTATTTTCTCTAAAAATATTTTCTGGGTAAAAATTTTCAGCTGAAACTTGCTAGTGCCTTTGATACCTGCAATGCAGAATGCTGGTCAATGTGCAGCCCTAATGTTAACTGCCTCTTTGGAGTAGGCAGTGAGTGGCGTCAGTCGGCCCTGCAAGCGTAGACAGTTCTAGCCATGGCCAACCTCCACAGTCACGGTCTAGTCCTTATGCTGCCGGCATGCAGCATTCTCCCAAGAGTCCACCATAGTCAGTGCTGAAGGCATGCCATCCCAGCGTTTCCAATCCGAATGGTGTCTTTATGCCTCTGCGAGGCACTGCCTGGCAGAGACACTGGGAGAAATGGAGGGGACAGTTGATAAAGGTTGTCTCTTTCCCTCCCTGAGCCCTAACAGCATCTAATGTCAAAAGGTAATTCATTCCCACCCAGACAGTTTTAACAGCAGTAGCCAAGTTCCACTTGGATCCGGTTTTCCTTCTGTGGCCATGGACACTGTGGGAGATGTGGCCCTCTTCTAAAAGGACACATTTTCATTCCACTTTCCTGAAAACTATCCAGGACTTAGTTTTGTTGATGGCGTTTACTTTTATTTCTGGGTTAGCTGGAAGGTGGGCCTATGCAAAGCACACCTTGTGCATTTTCTAATTACTTCTAAAAAGGCAAACACCCTGAAACAATAGGCTGGCTAATTTAAAAGGCAAAGCTAACTAAAGCGAAGGGCAATTTTCTATGTATTTTAATGGCTTTAAAAGTGCAAATCTTAGCCTTGGAATCAGCCAGTCCCCCGATCTTAAGAGAAAAAGCAATCCTGCCTTGCTTCATAAAAGCAGTTCATCTCCTTCTGCGCCCAGTCTTCATCAAACAGTGTTTTTCACTTGTGGATTTGAATCTCTGCCGTGAGAATGCGTGGGATAATGTGTGGTATAAGAACCAGGAAATTAGTCTCACAGCGGGGAGCCTGCTAACGACGCCGTTCTAATCTTATCCTTCAAGCACTGGCAGAAAACATATTAATTGTGGTTTAATTTATGCAACAGATATTTCATTTTAATTATGCTTAATTTTTGTCAAGCTATAAAAATGTCAATAGTTCTGACAGTGCTTTCTTACAAGTTTTTTCAAATGAAAGAATTAAAATCAAGTACTGTTTCTGAGAGAGATCATGAAAGATTTCTAATTACTGCTTGTGTTTTTGAAAAATTGCCAGTCTAGTAAATCCCCAAATAACATCTGGAAGCATGTGAACTTGAAGCTTTATTACTCAATATTTGTAATTCTTAATAATATACATGTATCATTAATATAATGGAATTCCCGCCACAAAGTTTTTGTTCATAATTGTAGGATGTATCAATAACTGTTATTAATGGTGAATGTTCTCTATAGAAATGCTTTTGATAGTTTCTCTCAGGAAAGCTAAGACGAGAGTAAGTGAACTGATTGCTCCTGAGACAGGGCACTGAGGATTTACCACCAGCAGAGAGGAAAGCAACACATCAAACCTCACATTCGGAGTGGCGTTCATCGTATTTAGCAAATGTTTGTTATGCCTTTAGCAGGTGCTGAGCCACCCAAACATTGTCTTTTACAGAAAATGCCACTTCCTCTAGGAAAGGCTTTCTTGAGAAGTAAATTAAATTTCCCTGCACTGAAAACCACTCTTTACACTATTCTCATGCCCCTTTATGCTACTTGTTTTATGTCACAGCAGTTCCCCTGAACGCTGACCTCACCTACCAGATGGACAGGTCCCTGGGTTAGATCCAGGCCTTCATCATTGGCTGCTTTCAAATATACATGTACAGGAAAGCCTATGGGATAAAAGTCTATGAAGTGCTACACTTTTAGAATGGACACTATCATTTCAAAAGCCTTTCTGCAAAAACATGAATTGACATCATTCTTAGGAAGACAATTCTGACACAGCAGAGCAGTGAATTTTTCATCCTGTTCCATCCTCTCAGATACGTCTGCTCTCAGGTATGGAGAATTAAGCAAAATCTGATAAATTACATCTGTCCGGAAACTAGAAGGTAGTAGGAACCTCAAGTTATTACTGATGGTGAGCAAAGCTAGGGTGTGGCACAAACTTCATAGTGATGAGGAGTGACACGCTTGTGCAGGACTTCAGCTAAGAGCTCACCCCACCCTTCCCCTCTAAGCCGAGACGCTTGAGGCACCGGAGACCTCCAGATAGATTGGAAGGCAGAAGCAGGGAACAGGGTTCGCTGAAAGCTGCATGTGAGGCACACGTCACCAACGTTCCCTAGCTTCACCTCTGTGCTCTCCTCAGCTTCAAGGAGGGGCTGGTTCTAGAGGACAGAGCATAGAAGACTGGAGAGTCCCAGATACCAGCAGGCTAGGGTGAGGCCCATATGATAGGACCCCTTATTTTGAGTTGTTCAGCACTTTGTTATCTACAGTTACCTATGGTCTGAAAACAAATGAAAAATTACAGGACACCTAATAAGCCCTAAATAAATTTTATTGTCATGAATGGCTAAAATGGTTCTATGTTAGCATGGCTAGGTGTTAATCTCTTGACTGTACCTGATTTTCTAATGTGTATATGTACATGTATGGGCCTGTACATGTATGGGCACCACATCTGTGCAGGTACCTATAAAGATCAGAGGAGGCATCTGATCTCACAGATGTGGAGTTACAGGCAGTTGTGAGCTACCATTTAAGTGCTGGGAACTAGACCTGGGTTCTCTATAGGAGACCCTGGTTGCCCCTGATTTTTGAGTTAAGCTTTATGAAAAACAATTTCCTAAATATACCATTTTGAACTTCAAATTCAGGGCACCTGGGGCACAGCAAACTCTGGGATTGGATAGGAAATATTTATCTCAAGTTCACTTATTAGATACTCAAAGACAGACTGCCAGAGAACAGTAAAATCTCACCTGGTCCTCTTACTAGGATTATATGAAGTCAAGAAAAATTAAAGGCATATCACAGAGGAAGAGAGTGAAGATCAAACACCATAACAGGTCTTGTCCCAGTACATTGTCTTTGTAGTCCATTCATATTCCTCGGTCACTCTGTGACTCTGAAATTGTCTATAAGCCCAACTCCTCTCCATGCTGTGAAAAGAATATTTAAGCCTCAAGCATCTGTCCCTCCTTCGAGCTTCACATTCTGTGAGGCCCTTATGTAACACAGTAACACATTTGTGAACCCCATGTCTTGTCACCTGCTGCTTGCCAGTTTTTCAGCAGACTTAGCTACCAGACTTTAAGAGGAATCATTTGACCTCTTCTTCTACGAAGAAACCCAGATGATACAGAAGGTTCAGTCCTGTCCAAAGTTTTAAACACCTACCGGGGTCACATGAAACAATATGTCTGGATCTGAAAAACAAGCCACCCTGCTCCCAGTTAAACACCCCCCACCCCCCACCCCAACTATAAAACTATAACTTCTTTGTAACTACCCAGATACATATACATATCCTCCTGGCCCCCTGAAATGTACTTAACCTTCACCCCACAGAAAGGCAAGGGTCCTTCATTGTTCCAATGCGGCAGTCTCAGTTTGTTGAGAAAAGTCTATCTGCTTTTCTGCCTTATTTTTCTTACATCTGGTGCTGAAACTCAGAACCCCTTTAGGGTCCTCTGGTCGAAGGTCTGCTTTCCCACTTCGCAGTGTCACTCCTTTGGGAGCACAGACACCCTCTAAGCTCACTACATCGGCTAACCACCCACCACCTCAGCCTGAGAGCTCTGGTCTTTTGTGGCCTCTGCCTCAGTGAGCAGCGCAGGTCCTGTGGATGGAACTTCAGGCCTTAGGGCTTTACTGGTGCTCTGTGTAAACCCAGCTTGACCTCGATCCTCTGCCCTCTGTCAAATCCACCCTACCCACCTCCCTCTGACTTCTTCCTCCCAGAGTCTCTGATCTCAAGGCTGACAGACCTTTTGCTACTTGATTGCTGCGATCCTCTTTGCATCCAAATTCTACAGATGAAGCAGAACAGTCAGGCTAGGACCAAACAATTCTTTATGGCTACAGGGCTATTGCTCAGTAAAGCCTGACTCTATTCGTCATGGCCTGAGGCTATTACCCAACGATGTAATACTCTACTCTGTGGATAAATAGGGCTAATGTACTAAAGGTTATGTACATGTTCTTACACTTAATGTTGAGAACCACATTCTACTTCCTGCTTGTACCCTGCCCCCTCAGTACTAGCATGCTCAGAATAGGACTACACAAGACTGCTGACGAAAAAGAGCAGCCCCAGGGAATGGCCTTCACAGACAGGCACCTCAACAGTGCACACTGCTCTTTACAGACAGGCACCCCCATAGTAAAACTTCCACTAGTAATCCCTGCTCTCAGAGATAGTGATCCCAGCTCTGGTTTGCACTTTCTTACTACGTAAGTAAATAAAGGAAAAATAAGTATATGGCTGCAAAATCCCCAATTAGAATTACAGATAAGAAAAAAATTAAAAAACCATTTAGATCAATTTGAGAAAAACAGAAGTATCACTAAAAATTTAAAGCTGATATCCTAAGAGGCAATAAAAAGAAACTGTTTCTGTTAAATAACTGTAGGCTGCTGTTTATTAAGAAAGAAAAGGAGTCTAAGTGAAGTAATGACATGAAAGCAGAAAACACAGCTTCACAGAAATACTCAAATTCCATACCCACGAGCCTCTGAAAAAGTTAAGGAATGGCCAATGAGAAGGGGCCAGGGTGCACAAGGCACAAATACACTCAGGGTGAGTTAGAGAGCCCCAGGTGTGACCATAATAGCTCTAGGAAAAACAGGTCTGAGCAGACAAACTAACTAGCAAAGATACTGCTGTAAAACTTTCCCTAGTCAGAATGACAGACAACGGACATGTAAAGCAGAACTGAAACAACTTCCAACCTGAAGCTCCATATCTGTTTTCTGCAAGATGAAATTCTCAGACACCAAAACTGTATTGTCAGGCCCTAAGATGACACGGTTATAGGACAATAGACATAAAAAAATGATACAAATAAGAGAAAGGAAAATTCTAACTCCAGAACAGAAGAAGACGGGAAACAAAGAGTAGAGTGCTTTCTTGAAGTAAAAGGAAACAGTGCGTCCATGTCTGGAAAACTATGTCTCAATACCTATTCAGTCAAGACATGTGACTACATTTTAGGACACCTAAAGGCAGTGGTTTACGAGACACAGAATCTTATTCCCCACATGGAAATCCTGAGTCAGGTGATAACATCAAGTTAGGTGGAAGACAAAGCTATGCAGCACCCTGGGGACCAGGAGGACGGGGCAAGCCACCTGAGGAAGAGGGCTAGGCTGTGTCATGTCAGCAATGTTGGCCTCTGCCTGGATTGAAGTAAAAGGAATCATCAATCCTGTACCAAAACATTCCCTGGCCTTAGAATCATGTTTCATTTCTCTTTGATCACTTTTCACCAAACCACAATTTTGTTAGCAACTAGTGCACTTTAAAACAGTCATTTATACAAAATAATTACATTTATTCTAAAAGTTTAAATATATGGTCTTGTATATTTTATTTTTTAAACTAAAATCATATCTTCTTCCTGAGCCTGGTAGTAACATTTTTTTATAAATAGACACAGATATTATAACATATTAGGATATAGATAAGATACTCAACATAAATGAATACATTATTTTATAATGCCAACTCTCCATGCTTTGAGGAAATTATATGCACATTTACTGGTTTATATACAATATTTAGTGTCTATATTTGGACCCAAATTACCAAAAATCTATTTTTTTGGACTAGTGTCCTTTTCTTCAACTAAATCAAATTAAGAGAACAATGGTAATCTTCTCAGAAGCTATTTCATACTTGGATGCCCTTGAACTTTACTGAGTTTGAACTAAAAGCACATGTAGGTAAAACACCTTGGTAATAAACATGAAGGATGTTTACTTGCTATTGCCTGTCAAACACAACCTATTGAACAACAAATAAATATAACCCCTCATTTATTTAGACTTCATAAATGAAAGACTATCAAATATAAAAAACATTGACATCTGAGGTACTTGAGAATTTAATACAAATATTTAGTGATTAATACATTTCTTTATTATTTCTGAACAATATTGCATTTAAATATAGAGCATATATAAAAATGGAACAATTTAGATGATTGTTGCCCTTTAAAATTCTGTTTGGCATAGTCACACAACACAGGAGATACAATTGAATTCAACTGTGCATGCATTATCTTGACAAAGACAAATACACACATACACTTACTTTATACTTTTGTTATCAGAAATTCCAGGTGTGATGCACACCTCTAAACACAGCACTTTACAGTGGACACAGAAGGACTGTGAATTCAAGGTCAGCCTGGGTCACAAACCGAGACTGTCTCAAGAATCTCCAAAGGAAGAATAAAAGAAGAATTTACTGGAGACAGATTTAAAACCTGTCTTCCCATGGCTAACTCCATGCCTGTTTTCAGTCAGTGTCACTGAGCAGCCCAGCCTGGCCTGGGACTGCTGTGTGACTTTGCTCGGCTCTTGAGTGCTGGTCTTACTGGCCTGCACCCTTGCTTGGCTAACACCTCCTCTTACACTGTGTACAGCCAACTCATTAATCCGGCATTTTGTCAATGAACAAACTGCGCAAGCTACTGCTTAGGAACAC
The DNA here is from genome assembly GCF_907164565.1 of Psammomys obesus. Taxonomy (NCBI): domain Eukaryota; kingdom Metazoa; phylum Chordata; class Mammalia; order Rodentia; family Muridae; genus Psammomys; species Psammomys obesus. Next base: position 7,333,579 of record NW_026590859.1, on the reverse strand, counting down.
TTGTGAGACACTGGCTTGATAAGGAGGTGACTGCTCTTATGTCACTGGGTCAACCATTTTATGTAGCCAATCTATGTTCATAAAGACATGCAATATAAGAACAAGACATCAAATACAAAAGTCAGTGTAGTGTTGTGTCTGGATGGGAACAAGTAGAAATGGTTTGCAGTGGTCCTGGCAGGTCTTAGAACCATTAGGACTATGAAGGATTATATGAATTATTCATGGCTTCAGAGTGCTACAAACAAGTCAAAATCTTCAGAAGCTTTTCATTTTATAATGAAAAGAAAAAGCATAAGAATTATTTTGTTGCCTTTTCATTGAAAAGTCACATGAAGACTCTATTAAGGGTTGGTGGTATGGCTCAGTTGGTGAAGACAGTTACCACGTGAGCCCAATGACCTGAGTTTGATCCTAGAACTCATGGAAAGGGGGAAGACAACCAACTCTATAGAACTGTCCTTTGACCTTTACGTGCATGCCTCCACATCCAGGAAATGAAAAGTAAATGCATATTTAAGGCTTTTATGGGCATTATATTAAACTGCTAGACAAATGTGAGTTTAGGTTTCTTTTATGGAAACATTATTTAGCAATGCAATTTATGATGCTAATGGATAGTGCTTGATATATCTCTATCGCTGACTATGTTTAACTAACATAGACTGTGATACAGCTGTCAGCAATATCTAGTGATATTTACACAAGGGAGTGACTATCAATGGCAAAGTGTTTTAACTATTTTCTCTGTTCTCAAACTATCTAGCTACATTCTATGTAAATTTTCAAAACTGCTAATGTGATTGTGATTATGTTTGTGTGTTACCTCACTGTTCCATGAATTCTTGGCCATCACAGGTTCTCAGTAATGAGCTGAGAGCAGGAAGAACTGCCTGTTCCAGGTGATCCTCTGTTGGAGCCACACAAACCCTCATTCACCTCTGATGAGCATAGAGAACAACTGTGTGAGGATGCTGGGTCAGGGGTTACAAACCGGCGCCACTACTATCTATGTGCTCATGAATGAAGCCAAAAAACTCAGCAGGGAACTATCTGAGAGGAGGGTTCAGAGCTCAGGCAGGGTGCCCCGGAAGTCACTGAAGCTTTCCAAAAAAGAGACAGTGGTAGCCCTCAGCTCTGCAGATCTTACTTTCCTTTTTTTTTTTTTCTCTCACTTTACTTTTGACCCAACACCAGCACTAAGGATGGATTTCTCTCTGGGTTATTTATTTAAGACAATTTCCTCTCCCTTCAGGAATGTTCAGATGAAGGACTAGATAGTGGCATTATTGAGTTGCAGAAGCCAAGCAGCAGCTTGAGCTGGGCACAGAGCACTTTGTGCAGGGCGTCCTGGCCATGCCACACAGGGGTCTGAGCAGTGGTTCACACTGCTCATCAAGTATCAGCAGTGAGAAGCTAGGGAACAGGGGCTGTCCTCCAACTTAAGCCTGGAAAGACATCTTGATTAGTAGAGCCTAAATGCCCAAATCCATTGGCCTTCCATGTAGGCAAGGAATGTATCTAGTGTTCCTCAAAATGAGAGGGGGTCAGAAGAAAACAATTTCATAAGCCCGTGAAGAAAACAGCATGTACAGGCCTGGATGAGGCCCAGGGAGCTCAAAGTCACCCTGCCCTGCAACCTGCAAACATCTAAATGATGGAGATAATTTGCTAGCTTCAATTCTCTTTTACACTAAAAAAGGACAGGCCAAATGGATAAAACAGGTAAAAAGGAAGGACCAGATACTCATAAAGTAAGGGCAAAGACGAATTACAAAAAAAGGAAGAAAACTAAGACTCTATTAGAATTAAAATTCACCTTGGAAGTACTTGATATACATGTATGAAAATGTCATAATGAAACTCAATTTCTGTACAATTAATACACACTAATAATAAAAGATGTTAAAAATTCACTTTGGAGGTAACAATTGGCTGTTCAAAATTGAATTAGTGATGAAGGGAAGGTCATACTTTAAAGGAAGTAATTAAAATGTGCACCCTATCCCAATACATAATGAAAGAAGCACTTTTACCTCAGATATCTTTTGTCTGCCACTAGGGCAATAACTTGATGTCTGAGGTTTGTTTCAAATGGATCAGGGCCTGACATTTTATAAACACTGAGGTGCGAGCATTCTTGCCTGGCATGTAACTGGGCATTAGAGTCTGCTGTAGTTGATAGAACATCCAAAACAGGATTAAATGAGCAAGAGAGAAGTCCATTTCTCCTTTATTCAAAGGTGCCGGGTCTGTGTGGCACTTCTCGTGGTAAGAAGCCCATATTTTTCTGTCATTGCTGTCTCTTATTCCCCGCACTTGCTGAAAGACTGCTTTCTCACTGAGGATGCCCACCGACCCCTTAGCTAGTCAGTCTCTCATTCCAAAGAGACTCAGAAGAACCTTACAATACAGCACCAGGCCCATCAAGTGACCCTTTAGTGCATGTAACAAAGTAACATTACAGGCTTATGAAATTGTTTTCTTCTGACCCCCTCTCATTTTGAAGAACACTAGATACATTGCTTGCCTACATGGAAGGCCAATGGATTTGGGCATTTAGGCTCTACTAATCAAGATGTCTTTCCAGGCTTAAGTTGGAGGACAGCCCCTGTTCCCTAGCTTCCCACTGCTGATACTTGATGAGCAGTGTGAACCACTGCTCAGACCCCTGTGTGGCATGGCCAGGACGCCCTGCACAAAGTGCTCTGTGCCCAGCTCAAGCTGCTGCTTGGCTTCTGCAACTCAATAATGCCACTATCTAGTCCTTCATCTGAACATTCCTGAAGGGAGAGGAAATTGTCTTAAATAAATAACCCAGAAAGAAATCCATCCTTAGTTACTCGCTTTTTTTTTTTAGCCCAGGACTACTTCTCAGAATTCCTTACTCAACAAGGAACCCTGAAGGCAAGCACCATCTCCCCAATACATGTCCTGTGGTGGGCAGGATAGGCTTGCTGACTGCTCCTAGTAGAAGTAGTAGATTCCCACACTCAGCATGGCATGTGGTATCTGGGCTCTCTGTGACACTGTTGCAGGGTTTAAAGCTCTGGGGATTGGCACTACTTTCCCCAAACTCTTGGTCTCTGCACTCTGAAGGTTAGTCACTGTTTAGCAGACTGCTTTCCACACACATCTGTGCAACTAGGACACAGCATCTTTCTAGTTTGCACAGTTCTTAAAGAAGGAGTTTTGCTGCTAGCTGTCTTCTACCCATCAAACTTATTATACAAAGAAAAAGCCTAGGCAAAATTCGCAGGAGTTAGACACACTTTAACTTACTTTGCCATGGAGTTAGGCCTAGCTTTAAGAGGTAGCTGATAAATGGAGTTTTCATTTCAGGCAAACATGAAACCAGCTCTAAATCAGAGGATACATAAAAATGAAACAAGGATTGGCAGACTATAGAGGGAATGGCCCAAGCCAGCCTCATTTAAAAGTAACATTTTATAGGTGAAAATCCATACCCTTTGTGACCTATTTATGCTTAATTTGTATTGCAGTGATAGTTTAGGATTATATAGGCTGACCCGGTACCCACAAAACCTAAAATATTTACTCCTTTAAGAGAATGGTGACTGACCACTGACACAGATGGGGAAACTGACTGAAGGGGAAGCCTTCCATAGACAATGAACTCTGTCGTGGATACTCAAGACCACAGAAATAGCCTGGTGATGCCTTGTTAAATCATGCCTCATGGTATATCCCATGCACCAAAGAAATGATTCATTTTGATGTTAGGAAGAAATATCAATAGTATTAGTGCTTTAAATATAAAATGAGCTAAAACTATAGATGTAGAATATTTGAACACACTTCTCAAAAATTCAAGAAATTGATCAATAGTGAAGATTTTATGCAGCAGGACAAAATAGATAGTATTTTTTATGAACTTGAAATATGTACTTAGACAGAACAGAACCTGGCCATCAAGTAACTTCTTTTTTATATTTTTATTCTTTTTTACTAGTATCATTTCTTACAATTTATTCAATTTGTACCCCAGCTATGGACCCTTCACTTGTCTCTTCCCAGTCCCACCCTTCCTCCCTCTTCTCCCGCTATGCCCCTCCCTTAGTCCACTGATAGGGGAGGTCCTCCTCCCCTTCTATTTGATGTTAGCCTAACAGGTCTCATCAGAACTGTCTGCATTGTCTTCCTCTGTTGCCTGGCAAGTCTGCACCCCCCAGGGGGAGGTGATCAGAGAGCCTGCTACTGAGTTCATGCCAGAAAAAGCCCCTGATCCCCTTACTAGAGACCCCACATTGGACATCTGAGCCAGAGGTTTTAGGTAATCTCCATGCATTGTCCTTGGTTAGGCTATCAGTGTTTGCAGGGCTCCCAGGGCAGGTTTTTTTTTTTTTCGTTTTTGTTTTTGTTTGTTTGTTTGTTTGTTTGTTTGTTTGTTTTTTGATCTGCTGGTCTCCTTTTGGAGCTCCTGTTCCCTCCAGGGCTTTTTATCTCCCCCTTCTTTCATAAGATTCCCTGCACTCTGCTCACATGGTATATACTCATTCATAAGTGGATATTAGCTATATAATATAGGATAAACATACTAAAATCTATAAAGAAGCTAAACAATAGGGAAGACCCTAGGGAAGATGCTCAATCCTCATTCAGAAGGACAAACAAGAAAGATGTCAGAAGCAGGAGAAGACAGGGAATGGGACAGGAGCCTTCCATAGACAGCCTCTGATCAAGGTATCAAAGCAGAGGATGAGACTCATAATCAAACAAGTTCTATAAAAAAAGTTTGAGACGATCAAAATCACAAAGTGAATTCTTTGAGTATAGTGGACTTCAGCAAGTAAATTAATAAATATAACTAGGAAATCTTGAAATGCTATTAGTCAATATAAAAATGATAATGAAAACATTTTAAAATTAAGATGAAAACCTGTGATAGGCTACTAAATTCATTCCTTAAAAGAAGCTTATGGGTTTGTATGCATGTCCCAAGGATTAAAAAGATTGTTATCAAGAACAAAAGCAACAGCAAATTAAATTCAAGATTTCAAAAATATACATAAGAACAAATATTAAAGAAAGATGAAATCATCATTAACTTAAGAGAAAATCAAGAAAGACAAAAGTTGGCTCCATAAATACTGATGAAACTGAAAAATCCTTAGTAAGAGCAACATGAAAGTACATATTAATCTCCATTAAAGAAAAGATAGTACTACATCATTAATAACTGATAATTAATACAACATTAATATAAACATTCCTTCAGGATAAGAGAAAATCAGGGGCATCTACTTTTCCAATAAATGTAAAAGTTTAGAAATTCAGAAAGTTCAATTGAGTGAGTCAAACTATGAAAAAACAACATAATCTGACATAACAGATATGATGTGGACATCTGGATTGTTCTCCACATATTAAAATAACTACATCTCAGTAAAGGTCAGTCTGCCCTGTAAGAACACCTCACATGCTTGGTAGGCTCTTTAGTGGATTCTTCCAGTTATTTAAGAAGCAAATAATAATTTATATAAAAAGCAAAATTTAAAAAAATATGACCTAAATTATTTTGTAAAGTCAGCATAACTTTGCTAACAATATTTTGTCAATCACATTACAAGGAAACAAAACTCAAACACTAATCGTACTGATAAATGCAAGTATAAACAATATTAAACTAAGTATAGCAGATTGGATATGGTGATCTATGATAAAGGTATGTCATGATCAATGAAGTTTACTCTGTGAACACATAGCCTTAAAATATCAATAAATGGCTTATGTCCTTTTTAAAGATAAGACAAAAACCTTGAAGCAAGGTTTTGTGAGCTGAATCTCAGGATTAGGCAGCTACTAAACTGAACTCTGAAAAGAAAAATAAATCAAAATACTAATATCTGTGCACACTTCCCACAAATGTATGTGGATATATATGTATATCAATATATATATGTATACATATATATCAATATATATATATATATGTATACATATATACACAAGTATAACCTTTGGTCTTAATGCTTCAAAGTGTTTGTCTTGATACCAACATCTTATAACTCTGATAAGTAGTGACCTGCTCTTCCTTAAAAATAACCCACTATCTCCACATTAATTTTGCAGAAATCCTTGCAGAATTTAGCCAGCCAACCACCAACCATGATTCTCCCGAACTGTGTCACATACATGTCTGAAAACAGCAGTGTCTGTGGCTGTGCTTTATTGCTATCCTGGGAGGGCTGAAATGCCGCATAGGGTTTTATTTCGGTGGGCTTTTTATTAGCCTTCTACCACTTGATCAGTGGATATCTCTAATAGTAATTTTTTTTTATAAACTGGAGTTTGCAAGTCCTGCCTTGAGAATGTAATATTTCAAGAAACAGTCTAAGCTTAGGGAAAAAACCAATTACAGAGACAGCATTAAAATGCCAAGCAGCGGGCAGAAGCGATCCTGGATCAGTTTAAAACAGTGATTGATGAAACTCTAATCCAAGCTGAAGGAACAGTTTCACGACAAGCTGTGACCATTCCCCACACTTCATTAGCTGCCATAATTAGCCTGGTGTTTCAATTTGTTAGAACTGGTGGGGACAATTTTCCTCAGAATGCAAACATCAAAAACCAGGGTCCCTCCAACTTGAGAGGAGGCTGACGAGAGGCTTTCCGAGTCTCTTTTAACTAAGAGATTAATTATTGCTGATGGGAGGTTGTGCTGTGACTGTCACTCTGTCTGTGTGCATTACTCTTAGCAGTAGAAGGAGGACATGGCTGGTACCGCACTGCTCAGTCAAGCAGTCTCACAGCAGGCCACAGAGTCGGCTTTAATATCCAGAGTATTTTTGATTGATTTTTCTTCCTGTTTTCTGTGTCCATGAGTCACGTCTATTTATTTATGTTAGAATTTCTAAACAGCCTTTCAAATGTTGGGAGGTTTGGTTAATGTACTTCATTTTAAGTTGCAGGGAAAGTGGAGAGACTTCACACCTCTCCATGACTGTATGCACACATACTTCAGGTATGTTTCGGTTTACAACCATAGTATATACACTTCAAGGAAAAAAGGGAAATTCCCCCCCCACAATTACTGAATTATAACCTTTCCTTGAATTACAGATGTTCAGTCTGACTTTTCACAATGTAAATTCATAAAATCTCTTTAAAGGGGATGGTGGGAAGCAAATCCCTCAGCTTCCTTATAACAGAGGTGTTTTTCTAGTCTTTGGGCCACAAGGAAAGCCGACCTCATTTCAATAGCACACAGTAGACAGCATCATGAGAATTACACCTAAGCTCTCATTGTCGATACTCCTGAAGTTATAGGAATTTTTTCCCCATTAAGAACGTTTCCACGAGAGGATGTCCACTCTGTGTTTTTAGAGTTCTCTATCAGTTGGCCCACGAGTGACCAGGAGTGAGGGGTCCCATGAGATGCAGAAGCAGCAGGCTCAGTTGGAGATCAGCTGGCAAGCAGTGCTGTACAGTGCTGGGGTTTGCAGGGAAAAGAGTGACATCACAGGACACGCTAGCCCGAGTTTCCAGAGGAGTCTTCTCCACTTCTGCTAAAACCTTCCCACTTTAAGCGACAGGGTAAGCAAAGCCTTTGTAGCATTTTCCAGGGACACAATGTCTGCCAAAAAGGTCAGTTTGCTTTTCTAATGGTCACATTAAAAATGCGAGAAGAAACAGACAAAATGAACTCTGTGTTAACAACGTATGTTAAGATGTCGAAAGCACTGTCACGTGACATGAGTAGAATTCTTAATGACAGTTATAGGTTTTAAACCAAGTCTTCAGGATCTACCATGCATTTTATACTTATACAATGTCACAGATCAGAGAGACCATGTTTAAAGTGCTCGCTAACTATGCAGCTAAAAATCAAACAGCAGAGTCTGAGAATGTGGACTCTTCCTGACCTCAAGGAGCAGTTGTTTGCTATTTGCTGAGAAAATTCCAGAGTTCTGTGGACCTACATATGCTTTACAAAATGGACAATGAGGAGCAAATTTGCCTCCATGTTTACAAACACATACCAGAGAAACACATATACTTTAAGGCCTCAAACCATTCTGAAAAGAGAAGACAGGAAATCAACAGGCTAAAGAAGAATTGCAGATGGTGGAGGACCCTGCAAGCCACTGAGGCAGAAAACAACACACACTTGGCCCGCAGGGTGGCACTGAATCCTATGGCACAAATGGGGCTGGGGTGGGTTAAAACAAGACCATTTCCTAGCTGGAATATAGCTAGCATGCACTGGCATAGTTGTCGCAGTTACTAACAAAAGGAAATGATTTCCTGATGTCCCAGTAAATAGCTGCTGACTCAAGCCTTGTGCCCAAACCCCCATGATCTAGCCACAGCAAAGCCATTAAAGAATTACAGTCTACCCTAGTGGGGGTACTTGCAAGTACTGTCCATTTGACAGTTTAATAAATATTCTCAAAACTGATTTTACATTTGTACATCATATTCAAAATCGTTGAATCATTCATTTTACTTTTGCTACACAGAGAAAAAAAAATCTTAAAACCAAAATTATAAAATAGGAATAACTCCTTGAACTGTAATGATTTTACCATTAAAAATATATGTATTATATAAAAATACACACATCTGGGGTACGGTTGTCCTCTGCGGAAATATTTCACAGAGGTGATTCTTATCACAAACACACATAAAATGACTTGATTTGATAAGCCTGAAACTGTTTGCACCCCCCTTCCCAGAGACCTCTGTTTGGAAGCAACTATAATACAAGCAGAAGAAGCCATGCAGAAACAGAAGGAAATTGGGAGGCAGAAATTTCACTGTTGACATTACCACATCACACAGAGACCAGAGCAGAAAGCTTCATTCTCACCCCTTCCCAGCAACGGGCCACAGAGCACCACAGGAGGGTAGGAAACATCTTCCTTCAGCATGCTCTAGGACGCACCTGAAAATCACTGACTCAGGGACAGAACTCCATTCCTCCTGACATCACACTGGAGGGACCAGATTGGAGCTCTTCTAGAAGTGCTCTAGGCTGGTTCCCTGTCCGCAGAACAAGGAAGAGCCCTCTTATCAAGCATGACTAAAATCACAAATTTCATGGCCAAGAAGTCTCGACAGTGTTTTGGAATACACCTGCTTGTGCTGTTTGGTCATCAAAGTTGACCATTTCCTCTAGATGGTTTATTTGCACATTAGCATGAATTCCTGTCCCTTCTTTATGGTACCCAGCTTCCAAAACCTTCTAAGAGGAATTTTGTGAGATATTAAAAAGTAGAATCTGAAGTCTTAGATAAAGATTTAACTTTAACTTAAGGCTCAAAATAAGTCAGAAGAAACAGAAAAACATGGTCAGAGCAATGTCAGGAGTTCAAGTCATGCATGCTGGTAAACACCTGCCTGAAAACCAGGACTCAGGAGGCTGAGGCAGGAAGAGCTTATGTACAATCCCAGCCTGGGACTACACAGAGATACCCTGACCTAAGACAGAGTACATTCATGGGTTGAACTGCTTATATATACTATTCTTCTTATTTACTTCACTACAGTTACATTGTGGATGGCGCTGGGCTTTCATTATTAAAAAAAAAAAAAAAAGCACCAAACAACATTTACCTGGAGAATAGAATCAATCAGGAGAGAACTGTATCTGAATGGCCAGTGCCAGAGGAAGTATGTTAGTAAGCTTACACTTAAAAAAGAGTCGAAGCAGGGATTTTTGTTAAGGTAAAAAAAATCCATGAGCATGATATGAAAGTCAATGCCTACTGAATCAACTTCCATGTTAGTAAAACGGTGTGCGGATTCCCAGGTTTCAGCTGTCACAGACCACACTGACAGCACGAACACCAACATGCCCAGCCACGGAAAGGACACAAGACAACTACACTATAAAGGAAATGACATGATTTCCAAATAGGGCTCCCTTGTCCCTCCCAAAGCAAGCCACTGGAGCTCTGACCCCACAGGCACCATATACCTACCTGGATGCTTATCTGGGGTACCACCCCCCACTTCTAAAGAAGAAAATCTGAAATAAAATTCAGGTGAAAGACAAGCGCACTGCTCCATCTAATTTCCCGACCTCTTATCCATCTTAAACAGCAGCACTATTTCAGGGAAATTTGATCTCCTACAATTTCTTTACAAAATGTGGATTTATTTTCATCTTGCAAAAAAGCAAACACTTTGAGAGTCATGATGGTAAAACAAACAAACAAACATATTTGGCATATGACAGAAATTTCTTCTAAATTTAAAAGTCAACAAAATATAAAGTTTGGGTTCATCTCTATCTTATTTTATTTTCTGCAGAGGAAGTCAACCTCAGTCAGATTCTCTGAAAGTCAAATGTCCAAAGTGGTATTGGGTTGGCAACTTGATGTTTTCACATTTTTCTTAAGAAAACAGCAGTGGAGTAAATTAAAATGAGGACAGATTGCTATTCTATACTTCAAGTTCTCACTTCAAAAAGTGCAAGAAAGGAGGTTAGCAAACAGGTTTCTTAAAAAAAAAAAGTAAGAGAGACTGCTTTGACTCAGGAGTGAACTGGTAAGACCTTATGGACAGACAAGTCCTGACTACAAAGACTGAAGCCCAGAGACATACATATTTGTAAGGGTTCTCTAAGGAACAGAACTTATAGAATGAATATATTATATTATATTATATTATATTATATTATATTATATTATATTATATTATATTATATTATATTATATTATATTATATTAATTAAAATGTATTAACAGACTGTGGTCGAGCTAGTCCAACAATGGCTGCCTATAAACAGAAGGTCCAAGAATCCAGTAATTGCTCAGTTTACAAGGCTGGATGCCTCGGCTGACCTTTAGTATATGCCAGGATTCCAAAGAAGTAGGCTTTAACGTTAGTGAGAACAAGAGAAATCAAAGAGTGAAATCTTTCTTCTTATACAGAATACCACAGGAAGATGTGGCCCAGATTAAAGGTAAATCCAGATTATAGGTTGGACCTCAAAAGAGCTGCATTAAAAATGGGTCTTCCCACTTGAAATGATTTAATAAAATGAAAGTCCCTCACAGGCTCGTAGCCAACGTCTTTGGTTTCAGCTGATTTCAGGTGTGGCCAAGTTGGCAGCTAAGAAGGATGACCACAGGGTGCAACACGCGCCATGTAGTGTGTGCCTGTCTCACTCTCACTAACTCTCCTCTCCTACAGTAAATAATTACACGGTAGAGTGTCATTCTTAAGTGGAAATTCGACTTGAGAGGTTTTCCCAGCTATTTCCTTGTGTTTCTTTTCCTATATGAATCTATGCTTGTTTTAGTTCTGGAGAACACTGCAAGATAAATGGGGCAAAGAAGATGAACTCTGAATATATAGAGCAGATACCCTTCAGATAGTGTGTTCTGGAGGTAACTAAGTTTTGTCTATAACATTTAAAATGCAAAAACAACCATACTGTCACTTCCTATAAGAACATAATATATAGTACTAAGGATGAAAATATTTTAAAGTATTAAAATATTTTGGTATATTAAAGTATATTGGGAAGACAGGTCACATTTGAAAGCATCTTTGCTCTGAAACAGAAGACTTGGTTGAGGCAGTGTGCGGAATACCCTTTGTAGACACAGCTTTCTTGAAAGTGAGATTTATTTTGTGCTAGATGACATTAAACACCAGACCCCAGAGCTGCCACTAATGGCTGAAATGCTGCTGACCCAGAGCTTCATACAGCATGGCAGCTATGCTCTGCAGGGGTTTTCTTCCTGGAATATCAAACGCTTCAAAAGTGAACCTGAGAATCTCCCGATCTGAGCAACTCAGGCAGCTTCGGGTGCTTCTTAACTGTCAGCAGTACATCCATGATAAGCACAGAGAATTTTTATCAGTAATATTTTAGGATAAAAAGACTACACACATTAGGAGTAAATATATCTAACCTTATGCAAGCTGTCTGCTATCTTTTTTGCTATACTGTTAGGAATTCCACCACCTTTTAGGTTTAGCGGCTGACATGAACATTTCTCTTATAAACTTTGTATATATTAGACACAGAGACTTCGGACTTCCTTAATCATGCCATTAGAACTTGCAGATGAGATTGCTTCTACCCTTGGGCATTATTTATGTCTATTAGATGTCAGAGCTGAGATGACAGATGATTTCTGAATTCCTTTAGCAAAACAACATGTACTATCTCAAAACCCCCACGAGGATCAGTGTACAAAAGCCTCAGGTTCACACTGCTTTAGTTTCAAATTTCATTTCTTTTCTAAAATCTTACTTTTAAGAAAACACTCTTACAGGTTGTTGTTCATCGGCTTTATCAATACAAATGAGTTTCTCAGAGGATAAGGTCAATTAGAACAGACGTGGTTTTCTGAAAGAACTACAATCGTGATGGATAAGGAGTTGGAGAGATGGCTCAGTGGTTAGAGCATTTGTTGCTCCTTCAGAGGACCCAGGTTCCATTTCTAGCACCCACAGAGCAACTCACAACCACCTGTAACTCTAGTGTCAGGGTTCCAACGTCCTCTAGCCTCTGTGAACACCAGGTCCACAGTGGTACACATACATACATGCAGACAAAACACTAATACGTATAAAACAAGAACCAGTACATCTTCAAGATGTAAGGGAAAATTACAGGGCACATGCTGATTGTTCATCACACATGGAAAGGCACTTGTCACCTTCATGTATGGCTTTAGGTTGGTAAGCTACCGAGAAACTGGGAGAGGCACACCTTCACTCTTCTAACAGCAAATAAATTCTCCCCAAAACAACAGGAAGATGTGTAAAAATAATTGAAATACTAACTGAATCCAGTGGATTTTTTTAACCATAAGAAAAACTATGTTATTTTATGCCAGGCTGTTGTTTTAAACTAGCTAGGAAAGACTATGTCTGAGGAATACTGAGAGGCTCCTCTTCTGATTGCTTTTGAGACAGCCTTGGTAAGCAGTCCTGGCCCTCCTGGAACCCACTATAAGAATAATATTGGCCCCATATACTCTTACCTCTACTCCATGAGTGCTAGGGCACAGGCATGCAACTCCACACAGGGTGAGGAGAGGCCTTCTGAAGGAAGAGGTGAAGGAAACTCCTAGCATGGGGTATGAAGAGGATTGAGTGGGCTAGAGAAATTTAGGAGAGAGGTTCCAGGGAGGAGGTTCTGTATTGGCTATGCCTAAGGAAACACAAAGACAACAAGAGGAGAGGAGCCCTTTCTCTGATAGCTTCTAGTTAACGTACAATGCAGAAGGGAAGGCAAGCAAGACAAAGCACACAGACAGTGGCGGCGCTTCGCTGGCCAGCAGCATCACAAGCACCATCACATTTTCTCTTTAGAATGCACTTACTCTTCAGAGCCTGAGGTTACCATCAAGGGACCACATTTTCCAATTGATGCATCGCAAAACACGATGAGTTTTATTTAATATCTCAGTTACTGTGAGGTAATCCTTTGCAAATAGCTCGCAGAGTAAATTTAATAAGAACATGATGTCAACAACTGTTTCTTTATCATCAACATCATAAGATTCAAAAAGACAAAATTAAAAGGTAAATAAAAATTCAAAACACAGAAAATTGATTAAGTTATATATATATATATATATATATATATATATAGTATAATTTATTCATGGCCAAATGTTTTCCATTTTAAAAACAAAATAAGGGTATTTTATGTCATTCTTCTTCATAGGTATGGGTCTCTTTTTCAAGCCTCATTAAAATCATTTTCTATGTACAGTAGTTTCTCCTTTTCTTCTCACTCCACAGTGACTTCTGTCTGAGTTAGTCTCCACACTGTGATTAAATCAGTTCGCGCTAAGAGACTAGTGACCTGCAGTTTGCTAAATCTGTGGGGCTTGTTCAGCACGCATCCACTGTGACTCCATGGCACCATCTGACATGGCTCATCACTCCTTCCTCTTACCGCGTTCTCTCTCCTTGACTTCTTTGATAACACTGTTCTCTTCCCTCACTAACTATCTCCTGTAAGGGGCTTTTTACTCCAAGATGCCACAAATACTGTCATTCCTTAAAATATCTATCTTCTCTCTCTTATTCTTTATTAGTATTCTAGTCTATGTTTTTATAAACAATTTACTTAATTTTGCAACTCTAGTTAAAACTGTTCTTTCAAGAAATGGACTTTGGTATTCAGCCATCTTTCTGACATCTCATACTCAAACCTGCCCAAGACTGAACTGAGGATCTCTTCTCTGTGGCTGTCTTCAAACTGTGGTCTTCCTTATCTTCCAGTGACTACTACTGCCATTAACCCAGGTTCCTTTTGTGGAAAATGATAGGAAATTAGGAAACTTTCCTTTCTTTAGCTCTATCACAGTCAATTCATTTTCAATTTTAGCATAACAATTGCTTCTATTCTTAGTATGTCTGGATTAATTCCCATCTCCCCAAGTCTGCTTGCCACCATTAAATCTACCTGGACTACTTGTATTTTCTTTTTTTCCTTTCCTTTCCCTTCCTTTCCTTTCCCTTTCTCTCTCTCTGTTTCCTTTTTTTGTGTAGCCCTCCTTGTTCTGGAATTTGCTGTGTAAATCAGGCTGGCCTGGAACTCAGAGACCTGCCTGCCTCTGCCTCCTGAGTATTGGGATTAAAGGTGTGTGCCACCACTACCCATTTCTAACTGGTTTCTTTCCCTTTCATTTTGTCTTCTCTAAAAACAATTATCTACATTGAACCCAATGATCCTTTGAAAATACTAATCTCATCTTTTCAATGTTGCTTAAAAAACATTCAAATCTCCTAGTATAAAAACCAGAGTTCAACAGTAGGTTGAGCAACAAGGTACCTGAATATTCATGTGTGTGTGTGTGTTGGTATACTTAAGTATATGGGTATATGTGTGTGCTTGTGAAGGTAAAAAATAAACATTGGGTACTTTCCTCAATATTTCTCTCTCTCTCTTTCTCTCTCTCATCTCTTACTGAACCTGGGACTTCCATGTTAAGCTATATTGACTATGCAGCAAGCCACAGTTCCTCTAGTCTCTGCCTCCCCAACAGTAGGATTAGGGGTACATACCATTGCACCTCATTTCTATGTAGGTACTGGAGAAATCAGGTCCTCATGGTTGCATGGCAAGGACTTTATCTGTCTCTCCAGCACCTAATGCACACACATTTACACACTCATCCCCAGCCCCGGGGCCTCTTTTGAGTTCTTTGAAACATAAAGGCATACGCTCCTGAGACTGAAAGCAATCCCAGAGCTCTTCAAAGGCTTAGAGGTCTTCTTGTCTGTTATCTAATCATGTGACACACACACACACACACACACACACACACACACACACACACACAAAGAGATCTTGTTTTGCTAACATTTGTTTATATTTTAGCAGAAGCACCATTTCCCATGGCACGTCTCCATTTTCCCCACCAACCATGTTTCCTTGCTATAGTGTTTTTCAGATCTATGGCTTTTTTATTAGAGTATTTTGAGCAGTGAATAATGTCCATTATTCCTTGTAAACTACATGTTCAGTGAAAGCACAGGCTCTGTTTGCTTTTGCTGAAGGTTATATCCTTGATGCCTAGTCAAGTCTGAGCCAAACAAGGTACTCAATAAAGATTTGTTGAATCACTGAGGAAGCCTGCCATTAACATGACTTTCAAGGATTTTTTTAGCCAATTCAAAAGAAAAAAAAAATTCCAATCCTAATCTAAAGCTAAATGCAATGTCTCTGTGCATCAACCCCTTCATTCAGATAATCACGAGGAGCAGAAGGGAAAGTAGACACACTCCTCCTCACATTAGGAGGATTAGAAAGCCCAATTAATGTGGCCTATAACTAAAGAGTAAATGTTTAGTTCCAACAGTGTCAGTAAAGTAGCACACTGCTGCAATTGTGGGTGTGTGCAAAGCAGGGGAAAGACTGCTTACAAAACACCATATAAGAGGGCGAGTGCCAAGCTCAGGCCTGTGACCCCAGCACTCAGGGAGGCAGAAGCAGGTGGATCTCTGTGAGTTTGAGGCCAGCTTTGTCTACAAAGTGAGCCCAGGACAGACAAGGCTACACAGAGAAACCCTGTCTCAGAAAACAAAAACCAAGCCAAAAAACAAACAAACAAACAAAAATAAAGAGGGGGTGATGCAGACGAAGTTTCTTCCAGAAAGAGATAGTACACTACTAAGAGTGGGGATGCTAAGTCCAGCCCAGTAACATGACTGCTCATGGCAGCAGCCAGAAGGGGAGAGGAAAACATTAAGGGCTAGAGGGAGGTCACCATTTGGGTCATAGAGTAAAGGAAAAGAAGGCAGTGGGAAAGTAGGATTCTGTTGAAGCAAAGCCATAGATATACTCTCTTCCTTCTTCTCTACCACTTCACTGACAACCTGCTGCGCTGACAAAAAATGCAGACTTGACCTATGACTCCTGTCCATAACATGCTTAAAAACATGAAAAATAAGTCTTATTAAAGCTCACATTACACTGAAAACGTGAAAAGCAGATTTTCAAAGGGAATTAAATTTTCTCAAATAACAATTAGCAGCTATTTTTACACATTATACTTGTAATTACTTGCTTAGAGACAAAGGCTAGAAATGAACTAAAAAGAAAACACAGGAAGATGTATTGTTATTCTGCCCAGAGAGAAATAGAGGACAAAGATAAGACCACATCAGATATGAATGGTACAATATGTATGACCAAAAAGAAATTTATTTCAGTGACAATTTAATAAATCTCATGAAAAGAAAAACAACAGAACAACTAAAAGGGAAGATAAGGTAAAGGTAAATAGAAGGAGTTAGAGAGAATGCAGTTAAAGTGGAAGATATTGGCTGGAGGGATGGCTCAGCTATTAAGAGCATCTGGTGCTCTTGCAGAGGATCAGACTTCAGCTTCCAGACCTCATGTTTGGCAGTTCACAAACATCTATGATTCTAGCCACAAGGAATATAGCCCCTCTTCTGGCTTTTATAGACTCCTTACCTCTCTGTTCATATGTACTGTAAACACACACACACAAACACATACAAAATAAATAAATAAATAAAAACATTTAAGAGGAATAAAAGATAAACAAAGAAAAACTAACATTAAATATAATTAAAATACTTGACACATAAAATAAGACAACAAAGTATTATTGAAGAAAAATTTCCAGAAATGACAAAAATGTCTAAATCTCTTTATTGAAAACTACTACAAGGTTTCTAGGAAAATAAACTTAAATGCTAAATTGCCAGCTCTATCCTAGTAATGCTGCCAATCTACTAGACAATGAAAAACATTGGGATCCTCCAGGCCTGTCAGCTCCAGAGAACGGCAACTAAATAAATAGACTGTGCAGGACACATTAGAAAGACCCCAGCTTCCTGTGTGGCCACCTGCTAAGCTCCGTGCTCTCAGGCTGGAGAGCAACAGGCCTGCAACAGTGCAGCGCTGGCCACCGAGTGAACAGGCACCCAAGAGACTTCATTGCCTCTGCGCACGAGCGTGCATCTGGACATGGGCATCTGTGTCACGCTGTCTTTATTTGTCCCTCTATTGAGGGCAGCTAGTCTCGGTCCACAGCCTATCTACTGTAAACAGCAGAGCAACAAAACACTACACGGGCTGCAAGCATTTCCATGGTGTGCTGACTTAGGTCACCTCCAGGGCAGTAGAGACACCTATGGTCGTTCTACAGTTAGGGTGTTCTGCCTTATGTTTTCATTTTTGAAGAATCTTCACGCCGCTTTAAGAGGCTCGTGAAGATGATGAACCTGTTCCGGATCTCCTAGTGAGAAATTAAAGCAATGCCACCCTTCTGT
This sequence comes from Psammomys obesus, assembly GCF_907164565.1. Classification (NCBI taxonomy): domain Eukaryota; kingdom Metazoa; phylum Chordata; class Mammalia; order Rodentia; family Muridae; genus Psammomys; species Psammomys obesus. Next base: position 7,315,831 of record NW_026590859.1, on the reverse strand, counting down.
GGATGTCTATAGACAGAGGGACCATTCCCACTGAGGTTTTGTTTTGTTTTGTTTTTTGCCTCTTTTCCAACTTTACCACACACCAAAAAAGCAAATTGGAACCAAAATGTAGCAAAATGTAGAAATTTAAAGTTGGGAGTTCAGAGCAGATACTCCAAGCTTGTAATTGATGAGTTCAACCCTCGTTTCTCTGGCTTAGCAGATCACAGGAAAGATGGGCACATCGATGGTGGAGGCTTTAAAACTTCAAAGGGAATTTTTCAGAATTTGCTGATCACATCGGACTAAAACCACAGACAGAAAACTTTACGGGTAAAAGCTACAAAACCTCAAAGTGTGAATCAAAGACTCTGTCTTCCCGTTACCAGTGCACAAAAGAGAAGCTGGATGTGTGTTTCCCGCGAGGTGACGAACATTCCACAGGTCTCTGAGACAAGTGCTCAGCATCATCTCTCTAGAACTTAATATTAGGACTAATGTTATTAATAACAGGAGTAATAATATTAGTAATAATAGGATGCAGACTTCAATTGGGATCCTGGGTTATGTGTTCCACGTGTCTTTTCTAATGGCTCACCATGCTTGTTTGCAAAACCGTACTCCAGCGTGCTAGCTCACTGCACAAAGCAAGCACGTTAGAATGAGATGCAAACTTAACATTGGGCTAGTGACCACAAGTTAACACACAGAGACTAAGATTTTCAAAACCCTGAATATGTCACTGCACATGTTATTTTTTCATGTTTAAAAAGTCAAATCAGAAACTCTGTTGAAGTCATTTAAATAACTAAATGAAATTGATAAAGAGTGCCACAAACTGATTCAAAAGAAAACAGAGACCGAAAAATAGAGCAAACACAAACATAAACAAGCCTGTGGGACACACATCCACTGCAGTGTGGGCTAATGTTATCTTTCTACAGTGAAAGAGTTGGCTCTGCTGCTCCATTTTCTTAAATGCATCAGAAATGTAATCAGAAATGCCTGGATCAATCTATATATGTATGTATGTATGTATGTATGTATGTATGTATGTATGTTTGTAGCCAGCTATCTATCTATCTATCTATCTATCTATCTATCTATCTATCTATCTATCTATCTATCTATCTATCATATATATACACTTGTCCTGAAACTTACTCAAGCTTGGGGAGACTAAACAAGAGTGACCAGGGTCCAATCTCTGAGCTTGATTTATGGAAAGGAAAGGGGGTAAGGCAAGACTGAGAGGAGGGAGGGAGCGAGGGAGGCAGAACAAGCAACAGAGAGAGAAACGATATACATTTGGTTATTTAAGGCCAGCTCATGAGCAAAATATTTTCCTTCAATTACAGCTAATTATTTTACTGTTTACATTTCCTAATGACATGAAACCGCACCAAACAAATAACTGCGAAGGGCGGTTGTTGAGCAAGTGCTTAATCAGCGATCGGCACACACAGAGATCCTGAAATTCTACAAAGCTGGCCTGTTTGCGTAAAAGGCACATTTTATCCCAATGAGTGCATGCAAGCACAAAGCGTCCCAGCCGAGGCACGCTCGGCCCTGTGCAGCTCGACCGTGACGGCCCACACACAGCACTTGCACATCAATTATGAGCCTCATAATCACGGTCGTTAAGCTGAGTGCTCATTATCATCGGGACTCGAGTGACAGCAGATTCCATCTCTGGGTGCAGTGGGCAAGAGCTCGCAGTCCCACCAAGTTTCCGAAGAAGGCGATGTGGCACATTAAACCCGTGATGTGTTCCCATCCTGCTCCATTCCCAAAGCATGGGCAGGGAAGGTCAGCTTTATGTTCTGTGCAATATGCTTAGTTCCCTGAATTAATTCTTTGGAGGGCTGAATATTTCTAGGCTTTGTATCATATACAATCATGTTTGGGAACCAAGAGCATGCGCAGATGAAGAGCAAGGAGGTGCGCTGTCATAATTCAGTTGTAATCAGGCAGATGGAGAAAGGAGCTAGCAACACACAGCATCCTCTGTGTCTCTCCTGAATTGTGAAAACCCTGGGAAACAGGAAATGACTCCATTAAAGGCAGTTGTCTAAAAGGCACACAGAAACTTATTTCTCATATAAAGGATAAACATGGTCACCTCTACTTCAGCGAATACCAACGTGGATATTTTGACAAGCAGAGAATGTTTCGAGTGTACAGAACTTTTGATTGTCGGAGTCTTAGACCTATCCAAAGAGATGACATTAACATCAACTGACTGGGAGTTCCTTAGTTCGCATCCACCCTAAGCACAGCACTATAGGGAATTATAATACTAAAGTATTTACCTTAGCTTCAGTCTGATCACTTAAAACACTGAGTTCATATTGAGTAGCTTAATTTGGTACAGTCACAAGCAGACTGAAGAAATATGGGGAATTTGCATGATATATAAATTCATTATTTCCACTTTTTAAGCAACACAGTGTAGGGCTGGAGAAACAGCTCAGCAGATAAAGCACTAGTCAGGTAAGTGTGATGATGGAGTGTGGCCATAGGCATGACAACACCTGTAGTCCCAGGCAGACAGAGATTCCCTGGGGAGAGTTAGACAGCTACATAGGCTGGGATCAGCAAGCTCCAGGCTCAGTGAGACCTAGCTTCAGTAGACAAAGTAGACAGACAGCAAAGGAAAGAAGACACCTAATGTCAGCTTTGGATACCAAAACACATGTAAAACTGCTTCCACATATGCAAGCATGATACATACACAAACACATGCAAAAATACATATATCATAAATATACACACAGAAATTATTTTTCATTAGCGGCTCCAGTTTTGTTTTTTGTTTTCAGAAAAAAAATACTATTATTTGCCCTCAGTTCATTGAATTTGTGAATTTTTATATAAAGCTCTTTGAAGCAATAATAAAACAAAGGAAGTAAGTATCTTAGGTTGCTGTGAATATGAGTAGAGAAAGCACAGAACACATAGTTGTTTGCTTTTGCAGTGCCGGAGAGAGAATCCCAGGCTCCACACGTGCTAAGTGAGAGCCTTAACAGCGAGCCACATCCTTGGCCCTCAGTGCACATTTAAATGGACATAAATACTTCATCTCTGCAGATGACATTTCATATTTCTGTATTTGTCTTACTTGTCTGTATTTTGAGCCTAAAAACTCCATTGCATGGCACACACTTGCAATTCCCACACACAGGAAGCAGATGCAGGAAAATTGCTGTAGGTTTGAGATCAGACTGATATTACTAGGTAAGTTCCAGGCCATCAAACATATATTATTAAAAGTGAGACATCACCAAAATGTGTAGGATGGCAAACAAACCCATTCTTAAAAACGCATTCTTACTCTTGTTACTCAATATCAATTAAAAATATAAGGTATTTAAGACAACGCCAAGGTTTTACAATTAGTGAAACAACCAATTCTGTAATATATAGATTATGTGTGGCCTCCTAGAAGCATAATTTGGTTAGTTAGTAGAGTCATTTGAAGAGCAAAGAAGGAAGACGGGAAGGAGGAAGACAAATAAGTATCGAAATATGCCATCTTGAGGGATGAAGTATTTATATCCACAAAGCTCTGGAAGGAAGTGTGGCTCTATTTAGGAACCAAAATACTTCAAAAGACTCTTTCCTACTGTGATGGAGAGAAACATGCTAAAACCACTCAGGCTTTAAAGGAGGGACTGCTGCCTAGATTCAGCCAAATAGTGTAGTTATGTTGATTAGAAAATGAAATACATATGACATCCATAAACAGCCAAAACATGAAATGAAGTAGCTACATCTCATACCTAGTTTGTGTTCAGAAGGGTTGCATGTTGGTGGAAAATGTTAGTAATATGGTTGGTTATGGGATTTTATAAAATGACATAATAAACCATATCTCAGTCTGCCAGTAAGTCCATAGGGTATACAGCTGACCTCACTGTACAGACCTTACCCCCAGAATTACTATGATTACAGAATTGCTGTTAAAGAGCCTTTGAACAGAATGGCTTAATAGCTAGAGTTTAGAAGGTACCTCATGGATAGATAAGAGAGCTCACCAAGCCTATGAGCTGACTCCATTCCTGGAACTCAGAGTAGAGAGATAGAGAACTCGTCCTAAAAGCTATCCTCAGATAACCTGCATGTGTCATGCATCTGCACACCCGTACATACCCCCACACTAATCACAAGTTGGTCTGGTGCTGTATATACACAAATGCTAAATTTTGGGTCCCAAGATCGGTAAATCAGTTTTTGTTCTGTAAACCTTGCTCTCCAATTATCTCTGATTGGTTAATAAAGAAGGTTGGACAGCCTATAACTGGGTAGTCAGTTGTTCAGTTTGGAGGCTTAGGGTCTCAGATATGGACCACGAAGTGAGTAGGAGGAGAAAATGAGAGAAAAACGAAGAAAGAAAAAAAGATGTAATGAGATGACATGACCTGATGTATGTCAGACCGGACATACTGGGCAAGTAACCGGGGGGGGGGGGGGGGGCTGGGAGGTAACCAGACCAGCTTAGATTAGTTTAAGTTATACCTGCCCAGTTATTGTACTTAAATCTTGTTTAAATTAATCAGTTGCCCTCTATCTCAATTATTAGGGAACTAGCTGGGTCATAATAAAGTCCTCAAGAATTATTACATATTAATAAACATTAATAAATATTCAACAACAATATCTTGTGTTGTTTTCAAATTATTTACTCTCTCACCCACAAAAATCCCATATTGACGATGTCAGTTAAGATGGAATGAGGTGTGAAAACACTTCTTAAATAAAGACATGACGTAGCAGAGAGAATACAGTTTTCTGAAAAGTGGTAAGGAGGACTGTTCAACTCGGATGTAATCAGACCCTCAACACAAGGTTGGACTAAAGCTCTGATTAGAGGAGCAAGGACCTGTCAACTTGCAGAAAATGAGAGAGACAGCACACAGGGCGGAGGGAGGCTATGGGCTTCTACTCTACAGGGCTGGGCAATTGCTTTTCAAGCAAATGAAAGAATGAACGACCCTGCAAGGTAACTTAAGGACCATCATGGCTGCTTCTTCTCCCTCAGACAGGGCAGAGAGGTTTCCTCCAGTATCAGAAGGATAGGATGACTTCTCCCAAGGCCCAAGGGGCCATGCCATGCTTAGCAGAGAGCCACATGGTAGAACCTTCGCAGTAGAATGTTAGCCCACCTCCATCTCCAAGTCCATGGGACCCATTATTCTGTTCTCTACTATGAAGTTGACTTTCTAATTCACATGGTGTAGTATCTATCTTTATGTGCCTCACCTTTGTCATTGGGCACAAAGTCTTCCAGATTTATTCTTGTTATGAGTAACAGGATATCTTTTATGGTACATAATATTGCATGTGTGTGCACTCCTTATGTACTCATCTTTGGTGGTTGTCTTGGCTATTGTGAATGAGGCTGTAGTGAACTTGGCATCTACTTACATCTGTGACATCCTAATGTCATTCCCTTTGGACTTATGCTTAGAATCCAATTGTTGGGTCACACAGTAGCACAGAGACTATATTGATCTACACTTCCACAAACACAAGGATTCCATTTTCTCACAACTTAGCCAACATTTTCCTTCTGTCTTTTTGGTAATGATAACTCTATCAAGTATGAAATAATCTATTGTGCTTTTATTCACATTTCATTGATAATTTTAGTGATGCTGAGTATCTGTTCATGTACTCACAAGCTAAATGCATATTTTCTTTTGGAAAGCACCTTTTCTAGGCCTTTGTCTACACTAACACACTCCCACCCAAGCACACACAGCCACACTTGCACATGAATACACATGCACTCACACCTAGGCACACACATGCCACAGGTACACACAGATGCACACACACTCACGCACACGCACAGCACGCGCACGCACACATACACAAACACAGCCCTGCTTTTTTTCTTGCCATAGTAGCTGCTTCTACATTGTGGGTGTTGCCTCTCCTTACAATGTATAGTTCCAAACACCTCCCTTTCCCACTGAATGGCTCCCACTCTGTTGACTGGTAGCTCCGTTGTGCACAAGCTTTTTAGTTTGATACACTCTCATTTACATACTGAGCTTCTGCTGCCTATGCTTCTAAGGTCTTATCTGAAAAAGCACTACTGAACTCAGGATCAAAGGTTTTTCTCTGTTTCCTCTACTAGTTTGAGGACTTATGTTAAAATCTTGAATGTGTTTTGAGTTGATTGTTTTGTATGGTGAAAGGTAAGGATCCAGCTTCATTTTCCTGCATAAGAATATTCAATTTTTCCAACAGCATCTGCTGAGTAGACTGTCCTTCTGCCATTACATTTTCAAGATCAACTCAGCATGCACAGGGCATGCTGTTACACTGTCTCCTATCGAACCAGTCATGGTGTGTCTCTTAGTGCCTGAACCATGCATGCTGTTTTGCTGACTATGGCAATGCAATATATTTTGAAATTAGTACTGTGACACTTCCCACTTTATTAATTTTGTTCACTTGATTTTCTAGGGTAATTTGTTATGGCAGCAAGAACAAAAACACACCTTATCAATGCCATCTAAAACCTACATGTTCTGTACATTTTACAGTATGCACAGTACATGCACATATGTGTCAACTGTATATAGTCCACACTGCATATATACCAATCACTTATCTCCTTTTTCTGCACATATAGGTATATATGCATAGAGACTGAGGGAGCAGAGAAATATCTGGCCTCCATGCTCAACAGTCCATCCTGCTTTTGGACTCCACATTCAAACCCCAGCACTGATCATCTGTCAAAAACAGTGATCCACATCATTGCTTACAGGATATATAGCTATATAACATACAGTAAGAACAATAATGCAAAGAGTTAATGCAAATCTCTCAAGGACACAGGTCAGCTGCACTATCTTTACTCAAACAGCTTCCCATAAGTTTATAACTATGATGGTCATAACTGTGATGAGAATATTTGCATATGCTATCATCACTGTCTGTCTTCAGTCTTTTAAATGTGGTACCATTTCCTAATGCTATCATCAGCGTCTATCTTTAGCCATTTGAAGGAGCACCATTTCTAGATCAGCATGAGCCCACCTTGTCACAGATCCACTTTTTAGGGTCTTGACTGCGAAAGGTCGTCTGTCCATAAGAGCCAGAGTTATACTTGCTTGACGTGTGGATCATTGGGATGTACTTCTCGTTTTTATGGTTGGAAGTAAATGGCAAAAACCTGAAAGGACAGTTAGGCAATATTCATGATTAGATTTCCATAGACAGCTGATTCAAGGAAAACAAGGGCTTGAAATCACAACACCTGCACTCCCCTTCAACCTTGGCCGCTGCTGTCAGAAGTCCTGGCTTCTGGGACACTTCCTTTCCTAATGACAGACATGCTCAAACTTTTCTATGAGGATTTTTGTGGGTTTTAAATATACCATAATGCTAAATATCCAATTGACCATATGAAGGTGCCAGAGTTTTCAGAATTTAGATTATAAACAAAATGTCATTTTATAATTGTATAAATCTCAAAAAAAAAAAAAAAAGACACACAACAACAAACCCTAAAACAAAACACAGGGCAAAACACACACAACACCAGCACAGGAAGTTCTTGTTGAAGTGGGTTTCTTCAGCTCTCATATGATATCCAAGCGAAGGCACGTCTGCTCAGGTGTGAGTGACAGTTTCGAGTTAGCACTCCCTACAAAATATTATTATTATTATTCCGTTACTCCACTCAGCTTTCCCTCGCTCCTGTACTTGCTTACCTGCACACTTGGCTTCCAAGTCTTGACTTCCATACAGGGCTGCTGTGAGCAACAAGCAACCTCATGTGAATGAAGCATGTAGCAGAGTCTGAAGAGGACATGAGGTCAGCAAACATGGGGAGCAGGCCCTTGAGAAGCGCCTGGCTGCCGCCAGCAGCACACTGATATGTGTGACTAGTTTTGGTATCAGCGGCTCTACATGAAAGCGTAACCTTCACCCTCCCCAGCACTGCCACTGTTATGCTTTTGGTGTGACCTGATGGCTTCCTCCGCTGGTTCTGCCAAATCCTCAACGAATTCACCAAATAAGAGTAAAGGAACAAAACTGTTTCAACCATCCATGAGAAAGAGGACAGAAGACAAGAACACAGCTGGACACTGCGACGGGGTTCTCAGCAGGTGGAAGAGGACTGGAAACTTGTAACCGACAGAAAAAGTTTGAGAAAAATGAATGTTAATTCAAGTGTCAGAAGAGGGTGATGCCCAAGAAAGCTAAAGCAACCTGCCCCGCAGAACTCTGGGAAAGGTCAGGAACTGAAGCTGAGGTCACTGCAGAAAGTGAGGTTGGGGAATAAAGCTGAAGAGGGTGGATCAAAGGTCATGTAAGGAGGGGCCCCTGGCCTTTGTCTCTCCACTATGCACCCATGTATTCATAAGAGAGAAACCCAGACACTCTGACATGAAGACTCCATCCATCCACTCCCCAGAACTGACACAATGCAATGTGCATCAATGTGAGGGAGGCACCAGATGGAATGGAACCATTTTATTCCACTTAACTAGTTCTTCCTCTGCTCATCTGTAAACGACCTGTCAACTGGACCTAAGCAAAATCAGGGCAACTTCTCAAATACTTAGCAAACTTCCAGAGAAGTGTGCTCAAGGCCCAGCCATGGAAAAGAATTTAATTAAGAGGTTATAATGTGGTGCAATGGAGTCTCTTTATCAAAAAGCCAATCACACTCAATTCTTGGCCAGATGTGTTTCATAACTGGAAAAAACAAGGAAAAACAAAAACCTCAGAGGAAAAAAGTGTCACCAGTATACTGACCAAGAGAAAACTCATTAGTTTTTAATAAACAAAACCCAAGGAGATATGCTGCCTAGGAAATAAGAACGGGGTGCCTTTTCCAAGTAAAAGGAATATTTAGAAAAAAAAAGAAAAATTTGAAAAATATACAGCAAGTTGAAATAACCCACTGAAATATTTTAAAAATTAGAGTTTGAAAAAGTAAAATTAAGGTTCAGCAAATGTTAAGCCATTACCATGTATCAATATTTTCACACAATACATTTATTTAAAACAATATATTTTAAAATCTAAATCTAAATTAAAAAATTATTTATTACTGTGTTCATATATCTGCTTAAACAATAATGGAAAAGTCTTACTTCATTCATTTTCACTTTATTTTAAATTTTTGCCAATGAGCTGCTTTATATTTTTCAATAATATTTAACATTTTAAAAACTCAAATAGAAAGCTTTGAAGTTTACAAAGTTAATTATGGAGTCATGAAGCATTTATGCAGGGAACACAGCTTTCATGAAGACAAACTGTGGTCTTTCCAATGCTAATTTGTACATGCGATGGACATCACAGACATGTAGAATTAATGTGGCCCCAGTGTCCCTGAGTACTCATAGATGGTGTTATGAGTGGCTGCGTTTTAGTTTTTGTCTCTCCTTGAATGGCATCTCAATACATTTTCTTTTGTGTCTGTGCAAAATTTGATTATGTGAAAAATAAAGGTATGGATAAGGCCCATGAATTAATCCTACTTTCATTCAGACACAGTGATTCATTGAAGGTACATATATGTGTGCTCTTAAGAAAGTGTAGATATGTGTATAAACTGTATATTCAAAAATATACAGGAATCAGTAAGCAGTAGAATCAGGAAGCAGTAGTTAAAAATGACTTCAGAAAAAATGATCTATTGTAATGGACACTGAATGTTAATATGCTTAATATAATTTTCCACACAATACCAACAAATTACTCTTCTTTTTCCTTTACAACCCTGTTTAACTTTCCCTCTTTTCATATAATCTTATTACTGTCTTTCATAATTCTAGGTTTTCCACCAACCCATTCATTTTTGCTGACGGATAATTCAAATCATGAAGCTCAATCTCCTGTTTATTCACGCCTCATATCTTCAGCTTTGCTTGGACTTTTTGCACTGCATTCCATCTGTCCACTCTTTTCTGAACCCTACCTACCCTTTGATCTTCTACTCCCATCCTGCCTCTGGGCATGTTCCTCCTATTGAAATGACCCACTGTTCATCCTCAGAGCCCAGTTTAACTCTTGTCTCTCCTAGACAGCAGAATCCACTGATTCCAACCAGTCTTGTTTCTCCATTGCCTGAATGTTTGTTCATTTAACTGACACAAAAGAGATATTTCTATACAATTATCCCTTTGAAAGATACAGATATAGGGGTGGAAGATACAGGATACTTGAATGGAATTATCCTTACAGGAGGGGGCAGGGATCTGGGGGAGTGCACACAAATAAAATGTGATGTTTGTGGATATAAGCACAAGAGGCAACAAATGAATAGAGTAAGGCTACGTTTGTTTATGAATGTATGTTGGTGTTCTTTACTCAAGGGAGCTAGGGACTGGTGGCAGGTTAGGACTTTTGCCTTGGTAGTCGATTAAGAAAAGATGAACACAGTCAGGAAGCTGGTGATAGTTATTTGTGTGTGCCTGTGTGTGTGTGTGTCTATGTATGTTGCTCTGCCAATAGCTTAAATTAGTCAGATCTGTGGCTTAGACTCAACTGGAAATATTTTCCAAATACCGTATGCCTATGAGCAGAACTCCCTGTGGAGTAAACCCCAAGTCGACATACATTTTAGTTTCCCTGATAAAGAACCAGCTCCCCAACACTAAAGCAAATTCCAGAAACCTGTATTTAATCTTCTGTGTATAGTCTGTCCTAGGAGGAGAAGGGCATATTTTCATCACCATGGTTTTAGCCACCAGTTCTACACTAATGACCTCTATGTCTCTCCCAGCAGAACCAGGTCTTTCTTTAACAAGAGAGCAGCCTTTTCCAGTGCACACAGTGATGCTCAGCAGTGCACAGTAGAGACTCGAATTACAAGCAGTGCTGCTGCCTATCAATCAACTGCCTATCTTATTAACCCATCTTTGCTTGCCATTTTTAAGGCCATCACCATTTAGTCAGCCATCTAAGTCAGAAGCCATCAAGTCTTTCAATGGCTTTTGCTCTCCTCAGTCAGGAATTCTTGCTCATGGCCAATCTCATAAGGCATGTATCTGCCTCAAGTGACACAGGCTTCTCCAATCTATCCTTGATTCAAGTGCTGATGGGATGTGTCCCCTGACTTAATATGTCTGTGTTCTCGGGGTATCATCTCAGTGGGCCAGTTTGATAATTCAAGTTAAGCAAAATAAATCCTTTTCCACAATTATGACTGGAAAACCATTAACTGAGTCTTCTGTAGTCATTCACAAGGTACCTCAGAGAGCAAAGTGAACCACTGAGCTGGGTGCTTCAGGCACTGCAATGGTTTCATTCATGCCATCTCCTATGTTCCTGTCCTCACTTTACCTGGGTAACAGCCCTCAGGTCTCTTCTAGTCTTTCGTACACTTTTAAACTCTAAATGGAAATGCACTAAGCATTATGTGGGAATATATGAGGGCTATGAGAGAACAAACATTTGGGTGTTAAGATGTTCCAACACAAGGATATATGTGAATATGACACAGAAAAACTCTACAGGTATCACAGCACAGAAAATTCAGTCAGTTAACTTTTCCTTTGTACATTAGGCACTCTGTTAAAAGAGTTGGTACACTTATGACAAGGGCTGACAAAAGGAATAAAACACCTCCCAGTGTTTCATCTAATTACATAGACTACATGTAATATTCTCAAGTATATTGCTAAACAAGATATAAAGGACTGAATTACACAGTCCTACAAAAGTCAAACTTCTTTTTATTTTGAGGGCTTTAAAGATAGAACTCTAGTGTTTTGTGGTCATGTAGTGAAGACCATTTTGTTTCTCCAAAGAGCCTGGTCAACAAGAGAGCATACCGCTTACCACATGCTAGTGGAATAAAGGTTTTTTTTTTTTATAGACAGATTATAGAGCATCTTAATTACAAAAGCTTATTATCTATATCCCCAGTGCCATTAGAAAATTAAGCTAGAGAAAGGAAGGCAGCACTTTGTGAATTTCTAGTCGAAAGGAGCTGGAAGAGGCCTAGGAATCGTTAGGAACAGAGTAATCAGGCTCGGGTGTGCCCTGCGGCACCCACGGCTAATGCAAATGCACAGAAACTGTTCTCTCCCTGCATCTTTGGAGTAGTCTGTGTATTTTGTATTTTAACTTTATTATTTTTTTCTAGTTTTTTCTATTTATTTATTTCCACTTTTAAAATTTTATTTATTATACTTTATTCACTTTGTATCCCCGCTGTAGCTCCCTCCCTCGAGCCCTCCCAATCCCGCCCTCCCTCCTTTTTATCCTCCCCTGCCCCTTCCCCAGTCCACTGATAGGGGCAGTCCTCCTCCCCTTCCATCCTACCCTAGCCTATCAGGTCTCATCAGGACAGTCTTTCATAGTCTTCCTCTGTGGCCTGGTAAGGCTGCCCACCATGAGGAGGAGGTGATCAAAGAGCCAGCCACTGAGTTCATATAAGAGACAGTCCCTGCTCCCCTTACTAGGAAACCCACTTGGAGACTGAACTGCCATGGGCTACATCTGTGCAGGGGTTCTAGGTTATCTCCATGAATGGTACTTGGTTGGAGTATCAGTCTCAGAAAAGACCCTTAGGCTCAGATGTTTTGGTTCTGTTGCTTTCCTTGTTGAACTCCTGTCCCCTCCAGGTCTTTCTATTTCCCCTTTCTTTCATAAGATCCCCTGCACTCTGCCCAAAGTTTGGCTATAGAGTCTCAGCATCTGCTTTGATACCCTGCTGGGTAGAGTCTTTCAGAGGCCCTCTGTAGTAGGATCCTGTCCTGTTTCCTGTTTTCTCCCTCTTCCGATGTCTATCCCATTTGCCTTTCTGAATGAGGATTGAGCATCTTACTCAGGGTCTTCCTTCTTGATTAGCTTCTTTAAGTGTACAGATTTTAGTATGTTTATCCTATATTACATGTCTAATATCCACTTATAAGTGAGTATATATCTTGTGTGTCTTTCTGCTTCTGGGATATCCCATTCAGGATTATCTTTTCTAGTTCCCACCATTGGTCTGCAAATTTCATGATTTCATCGTTTTTAATTGCTGAGTAGTATTCCATGGTGTAAATGTACCATACTTTCTGCCTCCATTCCTCTGTTGAGGGGCATCTGGGTTGTTTCCAGGTTCTGTCTATTATGAATAAAGCTGTTATGAACATGGTTGAGCTAATGCACTTGTGTACTCTAGCATATTTTGGATATATGCCTAGGAGTGGTGTAGCTGGATCTTGAGGTAGTACTATTCCTAATTGTCTGAGAGAGTGTCAGATTGATTTCCAGAGTGGTTTACAATCCCACCAGCAATGGAGGAGGGTTCCCCTTTCTCCACATCCTTACCAGCATGTTTTGTCACTTGAATTTTTGATCTTTGCCATTCTGATAGGTGTAAGGTGAAATCTTAGGGTCGTTTTGAGTTGCATTTCCCTGATGGCTAAGGATGTTGAGCATTTCATTAAGTGTTTCTCTGCCAAGTCAATATTCCTCTGTTGAGAATTGTCTGTTTATTTCTGTACCCCATTTTTTAAGTTAGATTACTTGATTTGTTGCTGTTTAACTTCTTGAGTTCTTTATATATTCTGGATATTAGCCTTCTGTCACATATAGGGTTGATGAAGATCCTTTCCCAGTCTGTAGGCTGTTGTTTTGTTCTGATGACAGTGCCCTTTGCTGTACAGAAGCCTTTCAGTTTCATGAGGTCCCGTTTATTGATTGTTGATCTTAGAGCCTGTGCTGTTGGTGGTCTGCTCAGGAAGTTGTCTCCTGTGTCAATAAGTTCAATGCTCTTCCCCACTTTTTCTACTAATAGGATTAGTGTGTCTGGTTTTATATTGAGGTCTTTGATCCACTTGGACTTTATTTTGTGAAGGATGTTAAGTATGAATATATTTGCATTTTTCTATATGTAGCTATCCAGTTATACCAGCACCATTTGATGAAGATGCTATCTTTTTTTTACATTGTATGATTTTTTTGGCCTCTTTGTCAAAAATCAAGTGTCCATAAGGGTATGGGTTTATTTCTGGATCTTCTGTTTGATTCAATTGATCCACACATTCTGTTTCTATGCCAGTACCATGCAGATTTTTATTATTGTTGTTCTATAGTACAGCTTGAGATGATGGATGGAGATACCTTCAGAAGATCTTTTATTGTAGACAATTGTTTTAGTGATTCTGGATTTCTTGTTATCCCATATGAAATTTTTTTTCAAGGTCTGTGAAGAATTGTGTTTGTGATTTGATGGGAATTCCATTGAATCTGTAGATTGCTTTTGGTATTTTACTATGTTAATCCTGCCAAGCCAGAACATGGGAGATCTTTCCATCTTCTGAGATTTTCTATTGTTTTCTTCAGAGACTTGAAGTTTTTTTTCATACAAGTCTTTGTTTTTTTCATACAAGTTAGAGGTACACCAAGGTACTTTATATCTTTTATTGTGAAGGGTGTTGTTTCCCTAATTTCTTTCTCAGTCCATTTGTTTTTGTATACAGGAGGGCTATTGATTTTTTGAGTTAATTTTGTACCCAGCCACTTTGCTGAGGGTGTTTATCAGCTATAGGTGTTCCCTGGTAGAATTTTTGGGGTAACTCATGTGTACTATCATATCATCTGCAAATAGTGATACTTAGACTGCTTCCTTTCCAATTTGAATCCCCTTGATCTCCTTTAATTGTCTTATTGCTCTAGCAAGGACTTCAAGAACTACGATGAAGAGATATAGGGAGAGTGGGCAGCCTTTCCTTGTCCCTGATTTCAGTGAGATTAATTTAAGTTTCTCTCCATGTAGTTTGATGTTGGCTATAGACTTGCTGTATATTGTCTTTACTATGTTTAGGTATGTGGCTCATATCCCCGATCTCTCCAGGACTTTAGAAATAAACAAACGTTGGATTTTATCAAATGCTTTTTCAGCACCTAAGGAGATTATAATTTTTTTTCTTTCAGTTTATTTATATGGTAGATTACATTGATGGATTTCCATATATTGAACCACTCCTGCATACCTGGAATGAAGCCTACTTGGTCATAGTGGATGATATCTTTTATATGTTCTTGGATTCATTTTGCAAGTATTTTGTTGAGTATTTTTGCATCAGATTGGCCTGAAATTCTTCCTTTGTTGGGTCTTTGCAAGGTTTACGTTAAGGTGGCTGTGGCTTCATAGAATGAGTTTGGTAATGTTCCTTCTGTTTCTATTTTATGGAATAGTTTGAAGAGTATTGGTGTTAGCTCTTCTTTGAAGGTCTGGTAGAATTCTGTGCTGACACCATCTGGCCATGGGCTTTTTTTGGATGATATACTTTTGATGACAGCTTCTATTTCCTTAGGGGATATTGGATTATTCAATTTATTTACCTGGTCTTGATTCAGCTTTGGTAAGTGGAATCTATCAAGAAAATTGTCCATTTCATTTACATTTTCAAATTTTGTGGTATACAGGCTTTTGAAGTAAGACTTAGTGATTGTTTGGATTTCCTCAGTGTCTGATGTTATGTCCCCCTTTTCACTTCTGATTTTAACTTTAAGGGGCTCTGCTGAGTAATAAATGCTGAACACTGTGCTAGTAATTAAAATAAGTGAGTTACAAATACAAGTTGAATTGTAAAGGAAACAAAAAAAATATATGATAATGCCTGTTATCATAATATATAACAGTTCAGAAACATGGAAATTATAAATGTCCACGGTATTCTTTTGTTAATCAGCAATGGATTGTTTCCTTGCTTTTTAGTATTCTTTAATGATAAACACAGATCTTATCCATATGTAGCATATTTTAATGTCTTTTAAAAGGCTGCTGCTAGTTTAATCTAGTCTTTAACCTTTTCCTATAACATTTTGCCTAAATAGTGCCTATGAAAAGATGCAGACCTTTAGAAACACTAGAAAAGGTCTCGAAGTATTTCAGCATTGACTAGCAGTCCCATGTAAGCCAAGTTCATTACTGCTTTCTACTCATCATAGCTAGAGCAATTGGAAGCAGCATAGATGACCATCAACTGATGAATGGATAATGAAAATGTGGTACATTCATACAATGCAAAGTTTTAGTTAAGAAAAATAAAATTAAAATGAAATTTGCAGCTACACAAAATTCTGAGTGAGGTACTCCAGACTTCTCCCAGTAAACGTTGTATATTTTCTCTTACATATGGGAAGTTTTCTACATGTTGTGCTACAATCTGAATAACTATAGAGGTTAGGTACCTAGTAAGAACTAGTGAAGAGAGGAGGAGGATCTGCCAAGGAAGAAATGTAATATATGGGGGAGATACAAAGAACAAATTAGAATAGGAAGATTAAATGGGGAGATGGATGGAAGGACAGGAGGGACAACTAATACTAAAGGTCACTTGAAGAAAACATATTGAAACCTACTACTATTGAAGCCCTTTAAAATGTATACATAAATGAAAGAAATCTAAATTGAGTCACCAAATAAGAGAGGAGAGAATGCTCCAACTATGTATCTTATGCTACCAAGTAAAACCTTCAGTGCCAGGAATGGGTTATATCTTGTTGTCCACCAAGTGGGCTCCATGGAAACCAGCGAACATCAGAAGCTATTGTCAGGGTTATTGGTTGTTCTCCACAACCTGATAGTAAGGCCCTATTATAAAAGACAACACTCATGTCATCAAACACACAGACGTGGAGATGCTACACAACTAAAAACTATTGATTAGTAATCATGGTCCTAGAAGGTAATCTGCACAGTACCAGGGGAGAAATGTAATCATCACTATCACTCAGCTGCAAATCCTCTGACTTACAACAGCAACCTGTCTTCAAGAAATATTGGTGTGATGGTGGCACAGGCATTACAGGAACAACAAATCACTTCTAAAATTGTATATAAGGCCTACTCCATGAGCTGAAACCCATACCTAACACTGCTAAAGTATCCAAGAACATATGACTAAACAGGAAATGGGTCTAGTGAAAATATATGACTGTTATTTTGTTAAATGAACATAGCGATAAAACAATTCCAAATTGCATTCTGCTATGCTCACAGGTTAGCCTCACTGAACTGTAACTGTTGGGAATTAACAGAGACCCACAACTGGACAATTTAAGGAAGTTGAGAGACTTTGGAGCACTAAGTGGAATGTCTTCATCAAAACCCTTCCCTGAAGGCTCAGGAAGCTATGCAGAAGAGGTGGAAAGGTTTAAAGATCAGGTGTGGTGGATGACTCCAAGGAAACGGTGTCTTCTAGACTTATCAGGATGACACATATATGAGCTCAGAGAGGCTCTGGCAACACTGATAAAACCTTCACAGGTTCAAGCTAGATGGGGTCCCAGAAGAGGTAGAAGTGGACACAGGATCCCACCCCTACCCAAGAAGCTTTCTGCAACTGATAGACCCTGACAAAGGAAGAATTGGTTTTCTCCAATGGTGTCTCACTGGGTATATATGCATTACACTGTAGAGTAGATCTCATGCCCAGAGTAGTAGGACAACGCCAAATGAGCTAAAGTGTATCTGTGTGAACTTTTTGTATCATTTTGGCATTGTTTGACATTTTTTTTGTTTCATGTTGTTTGTTTATTTCATACATGCACATGGCCACCTTTTCAGAGTGCTGATGATCTGAACTCTGGTCCTTGGCTTACACAGCAAATATTATTACCCACTAAGCAATCTTTTCCAGCCCCAATAATTAATGGTTGTTTTTATTTAGATCATTCTACATTACTAGCTCTCATTAATACAATAGGTAACACTCCTATCCTTCAGACAGACCAAGAAATAGAGGCATGGAGTGGTGAAATTCCTTTCCTAAGAGGATTAAGAGCATCCTGCTGATGTGGGCGAGTCGTAAGAGCACACGCTGATCGAGGGGAATCATAAGAGCATACAGCTGAAGTGAAGGCAAGATTTGAACTCACGCCATTCTAATTCCTCCGAATAAAATGCAATGTCAGCTTGATGACAACATGAAAACAAAAGGCGCTCTGCATCAAAACCACACATGAAGTGCTCCCTATGTGGCCCTTGGGTCCTGACTGACACATAGATGGTCACTGAACAAGCCGTAGGCTGGTAACAGACATCCTTCCTTTGACTTCTCATGGTAATTTGTGAATGTAGGAAGAGGGTCCTCCACATTTAAAAATACATCTCTGTGGTACTTTCATCATGAAATTATCATAAGCAGAGGCCTAGAGCCTAGTGCTGACATTTCTCCATGTGATACAATTGGGGTTATCCACCACACACAATGCAAGTGTTTCCGAAAAAGCTACAAAGCATCCGTATTTCAAGCCATGAAAGCAACTGCTTAGACAGGCTGCTAAAAGCTTCAATGGTCTGAACTTCTCAATGAGTTCTTCAGCAGTTCTGACTCACCTTGTTTCTGAGAGGCTTGTTAATCTCAGAATCCTCCTCAGTGTCCTAAGGCTTCAGCAGGTATGAAGATCACAGGGACACACATTACTTACCGGTGGTCTGGGGAGTCTCCAAGCACCTCCTTTTGGGATAACACTGATGTTTGACCTTTCAAGGCTGACCAAAAATACTCTAAATGAAGGCACCATGAAGCCTTAGAACACACTGGCCTCTACGCGTGCATCGGTGGGACAGCCAGCAGCACCAACAGTGCTGGTAGTTGTCTTCCCTTTCTTAAGCTTTGCATTGTTGAAAACAGAAAAGTAATCCTGAACTGGGGATCATGGTATACCTGGGACCAGCACAAAGGAGGATAAGGAAGGAGAAGCCAAGGTTAGGACTAGCCTAGGCCACACAGCAAGGCACCATCTCAAAATAAAAGCAAAAATAATTTTAGGACATACCTGTTTACATATTTATGACTATGCTAAATGTTTTGTTCAAATTTGGGCAGCAGCATCTTATGTAATTTTAGAGGTAAATCTATATATTTTCCCCAAAACTAATTGGCAAAGGTATTTTTTTTAATTTTTGATACATCGGGTTAACTTGATCAGATACTGACACAATATACTCATAAGTTACAGTCATTTTCATGACAAATTGTGGTTCTAAAATTAAAATCTAGCTAATCCCTTAGGATGCATGACCATTTTATTTGTATCTAAGTTTCTGAAGATTTTTATTATTCAGGATTTGTTTAAAGCTTCTTTATCCTAATTAGTCATATGTATTATTCTTGACTGTTGTAATGTTTGAAATTCACAGTGAAGGAGAAAGGTCACTCTTGTTTCTTTGTAAAACACATTTTAATGAATTTGTAATTACTATTGTAAGAGTTATTGCCATGTTCCATACAGTGATGGTTAGTAGTTATTGTCTATGGCATTTTATATGTTATAGTATGCTATTATATAGGAATTTATGGTAGTAATTTATATCCTACTCAATTATTACATCATAATTAAAATCACTTGTATTATTACCATTATCTTTTAGTACATTAAATGCTAAAATACTGTAAGATACAGTGCAATACTGACTATATCAGACAGTCAAGGATAATAACAATAATCACAATAAGACCATTCTGGATTTACAATGATCTGCTATAAGTTACACAGGACTGCTGTGGGCAAAACTCCAGAAGAGAAAGGAAACATCAAAGAGAAAGATGTTCTGTGTTAAGAGCCATGTCGCTAATACTATTAAAACAATTTACCACTGACTAGGCTGACAGTGGTAAAGACTATGGAGCCTGTGTTAGCCTCCACGCTTTTATCCTCCACAGTTATAAACTAACCTCTTTCGTTTCCTAACTCAAAAAACAAAAAAACAAAAACTGCATTGCACTGTTGTGTTCAGACACAAGCAGTCCACAGAAGGTGTACTTGCTTTGTTATGTGGCATTTTGAAAGCATCACAAACAAACAAATACGTGCTGCCATTGTCCCTCTGAAAGGATCTCTGGTATCCTCTCCTTTGAGAAGCACACACACAAACGCCAGGTAAGGGGAGAGCATATAGATCCACATTTGCCTGTGAGGAGAGTATACATTTTTACCATCAATATTGCTCTCTCCCACAGCATTGTGTGCTGACAACGATTGCCCCTAAACAGGCAGAGAGGGACTTTACCTTTCTGCACAATAAAAGCATGTCAGCAAACATGGCCCAGCTAAGTACTCACATCTTGTCATTCACGTTACGCATCTCTTCCTCTACCTTCAATGCCTCTCTGGCCAGTTGCAAGTGGTTGATGGGTTCTGCCACCCTCAGGGTGGGCTCCAGAGGCTTGTAACGCTGCTGCCAAACTTCATTGATGTCTCGGAAGGGTCCCTAAAAAAAAACAGGGCAAATGTGTTTCACCATGGGAGAGGCCCAGACACGTTGACAATTGTGATGCTAAACTTCTGCAAAATATAACAAGTTTATTTAATTATTTTTAAATAATTTTTTTTCTCAGAAATATAACAAGCAAAAAAAAAAAAAAAAAAAAAGGTGGTGGTGGCTTATGCCTTTAATCCCAGCATTCAGGGGGCAGAGGCAGGCAAATCTCTGAGTTAAGGACATCCTGGTCTACAGAGCAAGTTCCAGGATAGCTAGGGCTACACTGAAGAAAGCCTGTCTTGAAAAAGCGAAGAAACAAACAAAAAATAATATCATTTATCTTCTAGCGCTATTCTCTCTCATTAAAGTGATCATCTTAAAACTGTTTCAGACTTGGCAAAAGTTCCTCAGCACATCAAAAAGGTTTTCACATGGGGCCAGCAAACCCATGGTTCCAGTTGCTTTACACTGTAACTTTATTTGCACACTGCATCCAATACAATTAAAGTGTGTATTTTTTTCTTTTTAAGTTAGTAAAAACATGAAGAGATAAGCATTAATTTTCCAAAGGTTCTAGTATACATTAAATAAAAGCCTTTATGTGGGCACCAAATCTTGTGTTTATTTGTTTATTCTCTAAGCACAGATGCCACACTGTTCATCCTTTTTTTTTTTTTAATCTGAATTCGGATGCTCAGTGGCTCTGGTAGTAAGAGCAGTCTTTCAGGGCTAAAGCTGGGAGGAGAGAGCCCACAGTGGAGGCCAGGGTGACTCGCAGCGCAGACTCCTGTCCAGTAAGGTGAGGACTTAGTTACTGTAGGACCCTAAGCACACTGGCCGGCCAGCCAGCATCCTGACCAGCATACGTGAACCAAAGGCAGTGCAGATATGTGCTGCGTCATTTACAACATGCTATTTGCTATTTTTTTCACCATTGTGTTGGAGAGGAATAATACAAAATGGACAAAGATTTCTAATGACATTCCATATTCTTAAAAATGTCTCCTTTAGATAGGTTATTACTAAGAAGACACAGCTGGAGGTTCTGCAAGCACTGGGTGAAGACTGTGGGCTAATAAAAAGAAATGATTCACGCCTCATTTATGTTCACTTATGTTTTACATTAATAGAAACCAATAATAGGAACCAGTTACCATAAAAGTCATGGACCGTAAATAACACAAATGGCAGATCAGCATCACCCAGGACTCTCTGCAGCAGGACAGGAGGGCTGCTCTATTTGAAAGTTGTTAATGCATTTGTACTGGAAGTTTGCTTTTTAAAGATACACGATCCCCATTCCAATCTGCTATCAAGACAGCACAAGTGTTAAATTGGACTCTTTCGCCTTTCGACAAGTCCAGTGGTTTGAAGAATTGGTATTTGGTTGGCGAATGGTGTTGGTGACTTCTGTGGGCCACTGTGTAGGACAGAGTGAGAAGCACGACTTGAGGGTCCCTTTAGGACGTGCAGTGCGACACTCTTGTGTGGCAATAAGAACATGATACTGCTCAAAAGTAGCAGGGAGCCTTCTTGGTTTCAAAAAGACAATTGAAAGGGCTTCTAGATGATAAAAACATCACATAAATAAAGTTTAAAAGTTGAGACTTTGACCAGGTCAGCCCCCATGTGAAGTTAGAGTTTCCTCAGCAGAAGTTTTAACCCTCTGTAGGAGTGCAAACACACATCCACCCCAATCTCCCCTGCTGTCTGTTAGGGCTTAGGAGTTCCCTGGAGGACAGGGAGTCAGAAGAACCTCCTTTAAGCAATGACATAATGAGAATAAGTTCCTCTCCTGGTCTTCAGTCTCAGATCCCAGCACACTGCCTGTGAGCTCGATGGCTCACCTCCTTGGTGAGGAAACAACATCTGCCGAGGCCCTGTTGCCACCTTTAGGATCACAGGCGTGCCTGGTCCCACTCCTTCCTGAAGTAGCACAGGCTGCTACACCACTTTGGATATAACTTCATGTTTTAGATATTTCTATGGCCATCACTTCTAACCAACAATCTCTGGAAGGTGTGTAGTGTTGTCCCCTATATTCAGGAAATCCCCTTCCAAATTCCAAATGCTGTGTTTAGACACTGGCATCGGACAGTCTTAAATGTCTTCAGTGTGTAGGCACCTTTGTTACTGAATAAAGGAGATGTGGCCCAGAAAACAATAGAAAACAACCCTACTGTGAATAAAAGGAAAGCCACGAGAAAAGAGGGAAAAGAAGACATAGGAAAGAAACAAGGCTAGTAGGAAAAGAAAGGAAGTGCATTACAGAAAGATGGAAGAAGAAAGGATGTGAGAAAGACTATGATGGAAGAACATGCGCAGAGAAAGAGGGATCGTGAGGTAGAGGAGAGGAGGAAGGAGGGAAGAACAGAAAACGACTACAAGTAAGAGAAGAGAAAAGAGGAAGAAGTGAGAAATGAATATAATGTACGTGTCAGTAGAGATGTTTTACAACATCCCTGTAAAATGTTGTAAAAATATCAGTCAACAGCATTTATTCTGTTAGTAGTTTTAAGAGAGGAAACTATGCAAATAAAGGCAATTGAGGACAGAGAACAGAAATACATCTCGGATAAGCAGTGTAGGAAAGAGTACAGGCAGTCCTAGTGAGAGCTGACTTGGTGTCGGGCAGGGAAAGGTAGTCTCTAGGAATGTCCTCAGCAGGCCCTGCTTCATGAGATTCTCTGCTGAGTAGTCTCTCATCCTTGATGGGGACAGCCTACTCATCTTGAATAAACATAGTGGGCACATAGCATGGGAAGTCAAGTCCAGCCTCTGAGATCCTGCTTTTGAGAGCTTTCCTCTTTCTCTAGGATGGCTCCCTTTGAGGGAAGCCAGCAGCCATGCTATATGGCAGCTTTGTGGGCTGGACACTGTGAGGAAAACAATAACATGGCAACAACTAGCCATGTAGATGAAGGAACCAACCAAGAGGATCTCCTTGCCCTCCTGTCCCTTACAGCCCACTCAAGACTTCAGAAGAAGCCACAGCCTGGTGGACACCTGACTACACTCCTAAGTGGACTAGAGTCAGAGGTACTGACCTAGGGATGCTATGGGAAAGCAAATTCACTTTGCTTTAGGCCTTTATATGTGCAGGAAGCTAATGCACAGAGGTCTAACAGTCAGAGTCAAACCCAACCCAGCTGCAGGTCCCTATCAGCTGTTGGCATCTTTCTTCTGCAGCTGAAGTACTGAAGGGCCCACAGAGTTTTCCCTCTGGGACTCTTTAGATTGTAACAAGTGTCCTTCCCTTTCTCCATGCCTACCCTGAAGTCCAGGAGGGATTTTCCACCAGCTCCAGGAGAGTCAAGATTCCCCACCTGTGCTGGGAAACTTTGGAGCATCTCCAGTCCTCAAAGTGGCACTTTTTAAGTGACTCAAACACAAGTCACATTTAAAATAGTTCATAAATATGTATATCATCTGACAATAGCTGGATAGCACATGAACACATTTTCAGCAGTAACAGAGCAGCAACCTGTGTTCTAAGTAATCCGTGCTCAGTTCCATGTCCAAAACCAGCGAACTACGTGCCAACTTCTCTGATAACCACTTTAAAGTGACATGTTTCTTACTCAAAGTTGTCTTTATAAGAAAAAACTTTACCCTCAAATACAAAACATTTTTAATCATCCACGGAAAGAGGAAAAAGGGTTCCCACAGGATAGAGAAAATATGTGCGAGCTGTTTCATTGAGGTGTGTGTAGTATGCAGGTTTGGGAGGTATTTTTAATGTAGCTAACAAAACAGTGATCATATCCTTGAGTCATGAACAGATAAACAGGCATATACATGTATGCTGAAATTTTATGTATATAATTTAAAAAGGAATGACATTCTGATATATTTTGATGGGCCTTAAGGACACTGAGATAAGTGAAATAGGCCATGATGGGATGAAGAAAAAGAAATTGGAGAATGTTTTGAAGAGGCTGAGGCTGGCAAGATAGAAAGTTTGTATGTGGGTGATGTCAGTAGTGGTCAACCAACAGCATTAACTAACCTGATGCTACAAAAATGGACAGTGCTTTGGGTATTTTGGGTGACATTAACGAATGTCATAATAGGCACATTTTACCACAGGAAAGGGCTAGGAGAGGAGTGAGGGTAAGAATGTAATGACGGACAGACACAGTACCTGACACCGCTTCCTGTCGATAGGCGGCAGACTTGCTGAATGAGGAAAGGAGCGGGCGCTGGTGCAGGCCAGCCAGCTTCTGAGACTGTGGCAGGACTTGCTCTTTGTAACAGTGCCTGCTGGCTGTGGTAGAGGCTTTACCTTCTGCAGCCGCAGCTCCCATGGGTCAGGCTGTTTTCGGAAAGGTGAATTAAATACACCTGGAATCTGAAGACAAACACAATTTCTTTAATTTACATATAAAATTGTTTTTATCCAGTTAAGGGGAAATATTTTAAACTACAACTTTGGTGCTTAATAGGGGGTAGATTTACTAGAGAAGAATTTAGAAAACACTGTCTTTTTGTATCTGGTATAGACCAATAATCTTAGCAACTTTCAGGATTGCAGAGTAAATGTATTAAAAACTCAGTCTGAAATTATATTTGAGGAAAAATAATAGAAGAGTCTTAAGCCATCCATTTTGTATTTTTGGCAGTTACGTGTTTTAAACTGTATCAATAAGCCATACCTTCATTTACATGAAGGCAAATACAGAATGTTTGGACAAGTTTAGGGTATTAATTATGTAATCAATACTTGGTTATTTGAATTACTCATCATTGCACACCCAAGTGACATTGTTTTCAACACAATATTTTTGTTAATTCTTTGGAAATTTGACATCATACACCCCATCACACTCACTTCCCAGTCCTTTCATGTCTGTTCCACCCCACCCTCACGACCCCCGCATGGTCAAACTCTGTGGCCTGCTCTTAAATATAACTGAGTCCTTCTCTCACACCCTCACCAGATGCCATCAAGTGTAGAGAGCTACACTTCAGCATCTTCACCACACTTTTTAAGAGGTCTCTTTGATGGCTTCCTGTTTAGACTGTTTCTCTGGGGGTGGAGGGAGTTGTCACAGAAGCCTTCCGGTCCCTCTTTCTCAACTGTGTGCCTGCAGCCATCAATAGCTCTGCAAAAGTAGCTTCCTTGTTCTTGGCAGTCAGAGGGAGCGTGGATCATGGGCTTCTGCAGAGCTGTTGACATCACAGACCACTCTCATAGCCTTTGGCTGCAGTAGGCCCATGGACCCAAACAAGGCTCTCAGAGGCAGCCTGGACCATGGACCTTCAAGGAGGCCTCAGATGTTAGATGATAACACGGGCAATGGACATCAGCATGGCCCCAGGCAGCTGCATGGGCCACTCACTTCAACATGGCCCCCAGGGGGCAGCATGGCCCATGTACATAAGCATGGTTTCAGGCAGCAGCATGAACCATGGACACCTGCATGGCTTTGGATGGCAACATGTGCCACCGACATGGGTCATGGCCCTCTGCTTCATCAGGACCATGGACCCACACATGGCCAGCAGCTGCATGGACCACAAACATCAACATGGCCTAAAGTGACTACACAGGCCACTCATATCAACACGGACCCCAGAGGCAACAAAGGCCAAGGACATCACCTAGGTTTCAGTCAGTGGCACAGACTGCATATGTCCACATGGATCGCAGGCTTCAGGATGGACTGGGGCAGCAGCGTGGACCATAGACACCACTAGGGCCTCTTGTGGCATCACAGTCCATGGTGGTCCTCTGAGGAGGTCCAATCCAGGAAGGGAACCATTCCTCATCTCGGGCTCCATCACTGCTCAGAGCCAGGTGATACTGCAGCCTGGCAGTGTTCTGGGAGCTGAGTCTGAATCTGTTTAAGCTCCAGGCTGCTGCACACCACCCCGCTGACCCCGACGGGCAAGGGCATGTTCGCCCACAGCCCTCTCTCACACCTGTGACTGCCATCGTGTCTCCAGTTCCACCTCTCTCCACAGCACAGGCACAACTCTGCTCTCCTATCTTTCCCATCTCTCCATCACACATCCATTCCTTGTAGTGATGCCCACACCACACAAGGCGTGGCAGGACAGCCGGGCTGGCTTCTGCCACCCTCCCCATGTGGGCAAACGGCATCTATTTTAAGTCCCGCAGTTGGGTAGTCACTCTGATTCCATGCCCATCTGGGATGCCATTTGTCACTCTAACTCTCAGTGCACTTAGTGGGCACGCCGGGCGCCTGCTTCTGCAGTGTCACGCTGCCCTCGCTGCTCTGTGGCCGACTCTTCACAGGGCATCAGAAGAGTTGAGACAGCACAGCGTCTGCGGTGCTAGAGAGGCTCCACAGAGGCACATGTGACAAATGTGAAATTCGAGTGTAGCAGATGTCCATTTTCTACAGACCTCATGTCACTCGAGTCACAAACTGCATAGTCACAAACCCTACTTTGATATGACTTTATTTTGGTGGTTTGATTTCCATAGAGCCATAGTCAAAATACATGTACATATCAATGTATATACCATGTATAAATAGCCTTCATGCAAATTCACATTTTTAGGGAAAAGTGAAAATTTCAAGGATGAAATGTTTGGGGGCTTTGTAGATACTGAATTATATAAAGAATGTATTAAACTTTTCTGTTATTCTTAAAATAAATAGACATTTCATTTATGCTGTACTTAACTCATAAACGTCCCTTGTCATGCTACCCCAGAGGAGCTGCAGGTCCAGGGCAGTGTCAGCTAGGACAGCTGTCTTTGAAGAACTGTCCAAGAAAAGTTTGGCATTTCTGACCAGCACTTCAGCAAATGTTCATCCCTATCCTAACCCCACCCGACCTCATCCTCGCATCTCCCTCACTAACAAGTTGGAGGTACCACTCTGCTCAACGGTCATTCACGACACAACTTACCACTTCATAGTTAGCTTTGCGTTTTAGTTTTAGTTTCCCACAGCAATCAGGTTGCAAGCAGGGACAGTGCTTTGGGTATTTTGGCAACCTCAGAATACAAGGTACACAGCCGATACTCAGTAAATATATCCAAACAGTCAGCAAGGACTACATACACCATTCAGAAACACGCATCAAATTCTTCATTTTGCCTCTCCAAAGCAGTGAAAGCAGATGAGTAAAAACTTGAGACCAAAGGAATTTACAGACGTGACACTTTTTCTCTAACACATTGTTTGCGTTTACTTTCAAAGACACCGTGATTAGACCTACCGAGTCACCTTATATCTCTTCTACTTTCTAGTTAAGGGCTAAAATTTATTCTATATAAAGTTAACAAAAACACATTTAATGCCTAAAACTATTTTCAAATTGGGTCTTCTTTGATATTTACTTCTTCATATGAGTGATATTGTGTTTTAGAATGAGTTTTTTTAAGTTACAGAAAGTATTTTAGGGTACACACTTTTGCTATTATAAAACACACGAAGTGGACTGATACAAGAAAAAAAAATGGCAGCCAAGGAAAGAGAGTCTACAATAGCTTTAGTGGCCACTCAATCGAGGGGTAAGTTTTTGTATGATTTTTAGGGTACTTTTCTAGGTCAAGAATGTACTGAGGATGAGAAGGAACAAATATTAGATTGAAAAGATGACTGTGACATAAGATAACTATTATCATATGTTCTCTGAAAAGAGATACAAGAGACTAAATAACATTTTTGTTGGTGACAGTCTAATTGTTAATTTATTTCCAAAATTTCCACAGCCTTACAGATTAAGTTGTGAGATTTATACAACTTAGTTAAAGGTTGTAATTTACTATTTAAAATCTCCATTGGCCTGAATAACTGCTGGCATCTGTATTAACTTTGCCCCATTAGGAATCTTGATCTCCTTGTGCATTTGCACGCATGTGTATATATAGGCAAGATGGGAAATGCAAATAGACTGAGAGACATGATAGCTTTCTTAAATTATACTGTGCGACTATATAGAGCCCTCCTCATGTGTATTCTCTTTGCAATTTAAATCAAATATAGATAGAAAATACATTTTAATTGAATTTCAAATGTGTCATTTAAAATCTTCAAGGTGTCAGTATTTTAGAAATTAATATACTAGCTAACTTACCTCCTAAAAGCAGTTTGGCCCTCCTGGGTTGCTCACAGCAAGCAAATGCCCTATTTATTGCTATGTTAGCCATTTATTAATTGTTTCTTCAAGGGAGACTTAAAACTCTATGATTTTCTTGACTGCCACATTCCATGATCCACCTGGTTAAGAATGCTTTTCTGTGAGTCACAAAAGCCACAGGAACCCCGGGGGACCATGGCATATTTTCTACTTTCCCCATTTTTCACAACTTAGAAGGGCCACTGCCATGGTAGCTTTGGGGACTTCATTTTCAGCAATAATTTCCTAGAGTGACCAACACTATGGGGAAATCTGTGCTAACTGTTTGAAAAAAGAGAGAGAGAGAGAGAAAGAAAAAGAAAAAGCCTCTACCTGAGTTATTTGCAGTACTGTCATGCTAACATTCAACTCAATAAGACCCAGGAGCTCTCAGGAGGGGCCTCTGCTAATAGCTTCCCGCTGACCTCCCTGCAACAGGCCAGCCTGCTGACTGGTGGCCCAGTGGTGAAGACGGCAAATGAGGTGTGAAAGCTGATTTTTTTTAAAGGCTATGATTCTGAGTGGTCAGAAAAAAAAGGCAATGAGTTATATAATAGATATATATTTTCCTGAATTCCCCCCTTCAGACCGTCCATCATGGGAACTTAAGCATGACCTAGAATATTAATTATGTCAGGTTGAGTGATGAGCAAATGTACCATTTGTTACCCAGTCACCCTTAGCCTTACATTAATATTTTGAACTATTCCATATTTCTAACAATCTATCAGCAGGCTCCTTTATCCTCAGTTTTTATTCTTATGCTTAAGTGCTAGATGGGAAAGTATTTAAAGGTGCAAGTGATTTGAAAGCAGAGGTTGTGCTGGCTTCCATGGAGCACCTGCTGTGCTGTCTCAGGATTGTGATGTGCTTCCTACACTGACCTTTGTTCCCATGTGCCTGAGGGGTGCTGCAGTCTAACTTTTCTCATTTCTTTGTTATTGAGGTTTCCTTTCAGAACACATTTCTCGGAGCTGAGGAGACTATGAAACTGGATATGGATACTCGGATTCCCACACCACAGTCATTGCTATTTCAATGTCAGGCTTCACCATGAGAAGCAGTCATTTGCCCAGTCTTGGAAGCTGCTTCATTCCAGGAGTGAACAGAGGTGAACAGGCTAGCTCAGATCCAGGAGTGAACAGAGGTGAACACAGATGAACAGGCTAGCTCATATACTTCACCTTTTCTTTTTGGAAACTGCAGTCACTCAAGTCACTCAGCAAACAGAAGTCACAGATTGCCACAAAAAGGGACAAAATCTAAAACCATTTTCAGGCCTCTTTATTTAAAATCCATAAACGTTGCAGGCTGTGCACATTTTAGGAGGCCTACCCAAATTGTGCTTCTGTACTAAATTTTAAGCAGATACAGTTTGGAAGAAAATGCAGTAGCGAAGAATCCTAATGACTGGAAAAGTACAAGTGGGCCTGAGAACCGTGAGGGAAATACTTGCCATAGTAGGGAGTGCTGAACCAACAATGGCAAGACACTTCATCATAGCTATCAGACATACTTGTGCTAAGGGGTTACAGGAACCTTACTCTGCAATAATTACCCTGCTGTCGGGACAAAGCGGTGCTGTGTTGCTGCAGCCCAGTGGACAGGAGGCTCTGCACACCTGACTGTCCTGCTAAGGATCTAGAGGAAGCACGGTCATCTCTCAGCTATAGCAGCGGGACTCCTCCTGCATCTCAGGCTGAACTCATCACTGGCGTTCACTGGAGTATATGTGATATGAATGTACTGACACAGTGCAAATAAAAATCAATAAGAAGCTAACCATTGTTATTTGTTTTACTTTGTTAAGAGAATTTGGGGCCCTAGTAGTTTTAGTAGCTACTCCTGTCTTCATTTTTAAATTAAATTTATTTATCCACTTTACATCCTGAATGCAGCCCACTCTCTTCTCTCCTCAGTCCCACCCTCCTACCCTCTTTGCCTATACTCCCTTCTCTTTCTCCTCAGAAAAAGGGAACCCCCCAACCTCTACCATCCCACCCTGGCACATCTGGTTGCATCAGGTCGAAGTGCTTCCTTTTCCACTGAGGCTAGACAAGGCAGCCCAGCTAAGGGAAAGTGATCCAAAAGCAGGCGACTGAGTCCATGTCAGAGACAGCCCCCACTCCACTTGCTAGGAAACCCACTTGGAGACCAAGCTGCCCATCAGTTACACATGTCAGTGGCCTAGGTCCAATCCATGCATGCTCTCTGGTTGGTATTTCAGTCTCTGTTAACCCTCATGGGCCTAGGTTAGTTGACTTTGTTGGTCTTGTAAAGTTCTTGTCCCCTGCGGGTCCCTCGATCCTCCTCCCCCTTTCTTCCACAATGTTCCCTGCATGACCCCAAATGTTTGGCTATGGGTCTCTGCATCTGTTTTGTTCCATTGCTGAGTGGAACCTCTCAGAGGGCAGTCATGCTAGGCTCCTGTCTGTAAGCATAGCAGAGTGTCATTAATAGTGTCCGGGGTTTGGTCTCTCCTGGGGATGGGTCTCAGGCTGGGTCAGTCATTGGTTGGCCATCCCATCAATTTCTGCTCTATCTCTATCCTTGCATGTCTTGTAGGCAGGATTAGTTTGGGGTCAGAGGTTTTGTAGGTGGGTTGGTGTTCCCCTCTCTCTAGATCCATATTTATCACCCTACCCTAAACTCAAGTCCAAGGAGATCAAAACCCTCAACATAAAACCAGATACACTAAATCCAATAGAAGAGAAAATAGGAAAGAGTCTTGAACTCATTGGCATAGGAGACAACTTCCTGAACAGAACACCAACAGCTCAGGCTTTAAGATCAACAATCAATAAGTGGGACCTTATGAAACTAAAAAACTATTGTAAAGCAAAGGACACTATCAATAGAACAAAATGACAGCCTGCAGATTGGGAAAAAATCTTCACCAACCATCCATCTGACAGAGGGCTAATATCCAGAATATATTAAAAAAAAAAAAACCTAAAGAAATTAAGCACCAACAAACCAAATAATCCAATTAAAAAGTGGGGTACAGAGCTAAACCTAGAATTCTCAACAGAGGAATCTCTAATGGCCAAGAAGCACTTTAAGACATGCTCAACGCCCTTACTCACCAGGGAAATGCAAATCAAAATAACTCTGAGATTCCATCTTACACTCATCAGAATGGCTAAAGATAAAAAAACAACTCAAGTGCATGGTGGTGCACGCCTTTAATCCCAGTACTCAGAAAGGCAGTGGTAGGGGGATTGCTGTGAGTTTGAGGTCAGCCTGGTCTACACAGGAAATCCAGGAGAACCATGGCTACACAGAGAAATTATGTCTCAAATCAAACAAACAAACAAAAAAAGAAAACAAAGCCCAAAAACAAAAAGCCTCAAGTAACAGCACCTGCTGGCAAGAATGTGGAGAAAAGGGAACACTCCTCCATTGCTGGTGGGAGTGCAAACTTATACAACCACTTTGGAAATCAACCTGGTACTTTCTCAGAAAATTGGGAATAATTCTACCTTAAGACCCAGCTACACCACTCCTGGTCATATACAGTTCTATCATACCAGAAGGACATTTGCTCAACTATGTTCATAGCAGCCTTATTCATAATAGCCAGAAACTGGAAACAACCCAGATGTCCCTCAACCAAAGAACAGATAAAGAAAATGTGGTACATTTACATAATGAAATACTATTCAGTTATTAAAAACAAGAAAATCATGAAATTTACAGGCAGATGGACAGAACTAAAAAGGATCATCCTGAGTGAGGTAACCTAGACCCAGAAAGACACACATAGTATGTACTCACTTATAAGTGGCTATTAGTCATATAGTTCAGGATAACCATACTACAATCCAAAGACCCAAAAAAACTAAGTAACAAGGAAGGCCCAAGGGAGGATGCTTGAATCTCACTCAGAAGGGGGAGACAGAATCGTCATCAGAAGTGGATGAAGTGTGGGAACTGGCTGGGAAGGAGGGTGGGGATCAGATGTGGGGAGATTGGAGGAGGGAGGTGAGAGGGCTGGAAGGGAGAAGGGAAACTGAAAGGGGCCATCTCTGAGACAAGCTGGAGACTTGCAACAGGGTAGGCTCCTAGGAGGATATGGGGATGATTCTAGCTGAGACTCCTAGTAGTTGGGACTGAAGTGGCCACCTAGCCAGGCTGTCTTATTTTTCCTTTTAACTTAGGAACCCAGCTAGGCAATGGTGGTGCAAACCTTTAATCCCAGCACTTGGGAGGCAGAGGCAGGTGAATCTCTGAGTTTGTAAATCTCTGATTTACAAAATAAGTTCCAGGACAACCAGAGCTACACAGAGAAACCCTGTCTCAAAAAACCAAACCAAACCAAACCAAACCAACCAACCAACTACCAATCAATCAATCAATCAATCAAACAAACAAACAAACAGAAAACTCCAAAATCAAAAAAAAAACCCCAACCACCCAACCACCCAACCAACCAACCAACCAACCAACCAACCAACCAACCAACCAACCAACCCAACAGAAAACCTTAGGAACCCAATACATTCCACACCGGCCTCCTTTTGTAGCTTTTTGTCACTGTAGCTCTGAGCTGGAGCCCTGGCTTCTCACACACCAGGTACTAGGTTCTGTCCTTAGTGGCCCCCATCCCCGAACAGAACAGGAATGGAAAGAAAAGGAAAGAAAGGGAAAGAGCAGAGGGAGAAGAAGAAAGCAGAGTTTTAAACGGTTTTCGTTGATATTAGAGTGAAGCCCTGTGAAAGCAGACCCTAGAACTCGTGACCTGCAGGGGACGTCTGAGACCTCAAACGGTGCGGTGCAGCGTGCAGGGGCCCTTCTTCACGAGTGTCCACAGGTGGCCTCTGTGCTCGGATGGCGGCCGTTCCTCCTGAGGGACTCAGCCATGCAGCAGGACCACATCCACCTGTGCATCCAGGGAGGCCCCCGCGCCCAGGACTCAGCGTGTCTGGAGAAGATCGCGGGCCTTCAGAGCTTTGCAGGGAGAAGCAGGGATGCTGG
Organism: Psammomys obesus; assembly: GCF_907164565.1. NCBI lineage: Eukaryota > Metazoa > Chordata > Mammalia > Rodentia > Muridae > Psammomys > Psammomys obesus. The sequence goes on along the minus strand of NW_026590859.1, from coordinate 7,282,584 downwards.
GGAATCCCCCTAGAAGCATCTCCTACCTACTGTGTTGTCCCTGTTTTATTCTGGGGAAATTTGTGTTTTCTTCAAATATTTCTTAAAGGAGAAGAAACAAAAGTATGGTAAATGTAATCATTTTATTATTATATGATCAAAGGGAAATATTTTTAAATAGCTGCCTTCACTAAGTAGAAAAAAACTGCATTTTCAGAAGTGAATTTGCTGTTCTCATCAATATTGTACATTAAAACATTTCCTGTGAAATGTTAATTAGAAGGAAAAAATTTAAATACAATATTCCCTAATGTTAATTAAAATCAATGAATATAGAACAGCTACCAACTTGCTTGATCTTAGGTATGCACAGAGATGGAAAATGCTTTTCATGCCCATGAATCAATTCTTGGAAGAAAGAGATTAGAACTCGAAAGACTTTCTATGACTTACTTTAACATAACTAGCTGATGGTGCATATCTTTTGGTGCCTGTTATCAAAGACTTAGAACATACTATGAGAACTGAATCTCTGTGGCAAAAATATCTGAATTTCTTCTAACACTAGGTAGAATTTTGTAATAAAAATGAAAAAGGCATTGAGACCAAGAGAGGAACTGGAGAAGCAGGGGGGAGGGGAAGGTGTGGGGAAAAAGTCAGGGGAGATCAAGTTGGCCACTGTGGGACAAGGTTATTGCCAGAAATGATCTTCAGAAGGATGAGAACTTGACTCTAATTTGACCATAAATTATAAATTTCCTGATTTTATTATCTCCTTTAAAAGATAAACTCAGGAGAAAGCCCCAAAGAGACTATGAAAACACAGGCAAAAACGACAATTTAAAGTGAAATCACAGAGAAATAGGAGCCAGACACAGGAGAACCCTAGGAGGTGTGCACGCAAGTTAGCCTGGAGAGCAGCCACGGAGCTCTCTCTCAGACAAGGTGGGAGGTGGGAGGCTGCCCTCAACATGTGGCACACATCACACACACACACACACACACACACACACACACACACACACACACACACA
>NW_026590859.1:7196890-7281561 GCF_907164565.1 Psammomys obesus | reverse complement strand
ACACACACACACACACACACACACACACACACACACACACACACACAAGTTAGCCTGGAGAGCAGCCACGGGACTCTCTCTCAGACAAGGTGGGAGGCGGGAGGCTGCCCTCAACATGTGGCACGTTTGCACGTATACATCACACACATGCACACACACACAGTGGTAGGCATGTAGGGGGTCAAGTTGTTCATAAAAACAGAACTCAGATATGTCATGAATGTGAAAATTATCACACCAGCAATTCCACAAGACTGAACGTGTCAGAGCCCATGACTGATGGAAGCAGAGAGAAGGAAACAATGCTCAAACAGCAAAGAAGAATGCCTTTGAAAGGAATATCAAAACACTGGATCCGGCTGAGGAAAGAATCTTTGATATGCCAAGGTAAATTCCAAAGCTGGAAAACCAAAGCAAAAATGGGGCAGACTGTCCAAGAGCTGTGGGCACCTGTCAAAGGTGTAGCATGTTTGTACTATAAGTGAGATGAGGAAACCTGAGGAAGGACCAGAGGAACATCTGAAGCAATGACTGCAAATTTTCCTCAGGCTCATTCGCTAGCATTGCACTGTGTGAGGGGATGCCCCTGCCAGGCCTCAGTGTTGTGTGCTCAGAACCACAGCTGCGACAAATTCTCTCAAGGCAACAAAGGTGAGCACTACTAGAAATAGCCAGGACTCATGTGTGGTTGATTTTGGATTAAATTTTGGTCATTGCATCCTCATAAAAGTTTCCGCTGTCACCATTAACGTTTTTTTGTCCCCATATTCAGTTATGGTAGCAAGCCATGGTTCAAGAAGGTATGCAACAGGCTGGAAAGAGGCATGATGCCAAGAATGGAGGAAGGAAGGAAAAAGGAACAGAAGCAGGGAGTAGGGAGGGAGGGGTTGATGAATGAGAGACAGACAAAGAAAGAGAGAAAGAGGAAACAGAAGGAAAGAAGGAAGAGAAAGAAACTAGATATTTAAGTATTGAGAGGGAGAAAGCAATCACCAACCAGATTCCACTCTGTCAAATCCTCTTACAAATATGAGGGAAGAAGTAAAAATTCTCAAATAAAAACAATGGGTTTGTTGGCAGTAGACCTCTCACTGAACCATCTCCCCTCAAGAAGCCTCTCAAGACGGTCAGAGAACAGTGAGAATACTCAGGTATTCAGACATTAGTGATTTTGGCCTCCGATTCTCCACACAAAGTGTTCATGAATAATCCTATTTTTACCCCTTCTGACGTGAAAGCTGGCCTCTCCTCAGTTAGGTAAAAGTTCAGCCTCCAGCCTTTCGTCCTATTATCTTACCTTTTTCTAAACATCCATACATGTTTAGCTGTTTTCATCTCATATCTTTTCAAGCTTTCTCCCCCAAGTGGCTATTTTGAGAACACATACACATTTCTGTTAGTCTAAACAGCCTCCTCTAACTCCTGCCATCCCTCTAATTCTAATAAGTGGAAAGCACACATTTCTTATTCTGCTTTGTTCCCTGAAGCACACTGTCTGATCTTCGCTGGGTCTGTGACAAGAAGACGCTGCTCCAGCCTAGGTTTGCTCCTGCCTCCCTCTGCTTGCAGGCCAGCCTGACAACAGGAAGCAAATATCCCTACTTCCCTTTCAGCATACAGCCATGGGGCTGTTTTCCTTGCTTTACGATGAGAAAAAAACAGAAGAAATTATGGAATCACACAGAACCAGTCATTACTGACAGTGTCCAGAACGTATAGAGGAGATATATTCCATCTCTCTCTGACTGGTTCTGAACTCCAGCAGGGAAAGGTGTTTGTGATTAGGTTCTGACACCTTTTTTTTCTCCTTCTGTCCAAGTTTCTACACTGATTAGCCCATCACAGGTCTTTGGCAAAGAACTTGCCTCTCTTCTGTCTTCGAATGTACTGACGTTGAAGAATATACCAACAAAGAGTCCATTTTTGTCACTTGGAAAATAAAAACCATCTTTTTCATTAATATATTACTAATTAAAAGAACTATGAGTCGAATGTACTGACGTTGAAGAATATACCAACAAAGAGTCCATTTTTGTCACTTGGAAAATAAAAACCATCTTTTTCATTAATATGAATATTACTAATAAAAAGAACTATGAGTAACTAAGATGTCAAAGACACATTTCTTTATTTTCAGTCTCAGCCATGTGTATTTATCGAGTGAATTTCATTTGTTTTGGAATTATAGCTGCTGCCGAGACAGCAGAGATAACAAATAATCAGATGGCAATTACACCTTTACTTCTTTCTAAAGGGCTCTTTCTGAGAAGACAAATACTTTGCCTCAAACCTGTCCCTGTAGACCCAGAAACCTATGCTTGCCTTCTGCTTGAGAGGAGATCACTAGTCAATCTGATTTCCCCATGCCCTCAGCTCTCCATGTTGAAGAAGCTGACAACTAACTTCCATAATGTAGATGACGGTAGAAGTGTTGAGTGTGTTATCTAGTTCTCGTCTTCAATAAAACAGGAATGTTATTAGGAGCATGTTTTCCATTACTCAGGAACGTACCCTTGAGGTGTGGTTTCTTTTTCTTCCCTATCCAATTCATTGAGAGGACGACTCTGAAGACAGCTAGATCAGAAGGCGAATCTCAGGTTCACTTTGGTGTATGGCTTGGCTTCATTTGGCTTGTGTAGAACCTCTAATGGTGTTAGCTGCCTCTCTCTGTGTCCTTTATATACAAGATTTGCCCTTTAAAACACTCACAAAAAAACCCCACAGAATTAACTGAACCTGGGCTCCTAGGGGCTCACAGACACTGAACCAACAGCCAAGGAGCCTGCATAGGATTGACCTCATCCCTCTGCACACATGTTATGGTTGTGTGGGTTGGTCTTCTTGAGAGAGTCCTAATAGTGGAAGCAGGGGCTGTCTCCGACTGTTGCCAGCTTTTGGGACCCACTTTTCCTCATGCTGGGTTGCCTTGTCCAGCCTTACTATGAGGGGAGGTGCATAGCCTTGCTGGAACTTGATATGCCTCGTTTGGTTGATATCCAAGGGAGGCCTGCCCTTTTCTGGATAGAGGCAGAGGAGGAGTGGGTGAGCAGTTGCAGAGGAGAGGTGGGAGAGGGACTGGGAAGAAAGAAGGGAGGGAAACTCAGTTGGAATATAAAATACTACTAAGAAATAGACTATGAAAAAACTCACGAAAATATATTTGTGCAAATACAGACATCACATTCAAAGCCATTATAAATGTCAAATAATACTATTTTATTTTTATGTGTTTAATTCAAATAAGAAATAATGAGTGATTAGGATTTCAATGTAAAGGACTTTACTTGTTGTGATGTAAAAGCTATAGGAATTGAGGATATTTTCAGGCTTACAGCATGTATGTAATGTGGAAGAAACTCTGCATTCAGTCTCCAACACTGAAAGATACGTGTGTATATCTATTTGTATATAGATCTATATATTGCTTCTTGGCCTTTTAGTTATATCAGGTGTAAAATGTACTAATGATTCAGAATTTTCTGATGCACACATATATGTATCCATGCTTTAACAGCAAAGGAAGGACAAATATGATACATTTAAGAGAAAAATAGCACAAGTATCTTAACACCATTGACTCCACATGCTGAGGCATGAGAGGGGCAGTCAGTTCAGTGTGTCTGGGATTAAGCTGAAAAAAAGGATGAGGAAGGTATATGTTTAATTTAGGTTTCATAGCAATATTTACACGTGTTTTTTTTTTTTTCCAAATACACTTGAGTGCACGCACAGTAGTAGCTCTGAGGAATTAGCATTCACTCCCTGTACAGAGTCACAGGAAGGACAGCGCTCACAGGACACACTGCCATTTGGCCAGGACAGTGTGTGCACATCAGACCCACAGGGTTTGCGGCATGCAGCTACTCTGGAGAATGATCCCAACAGCCACATGGATTGTAAGGACAAAATTCAATTCTCATCATTTCCTATACAGAAATGAAAGAGCTCTCCTTTTAAAAAAATTCTTGTGTGGTGGCATACTCCTTTAATCCCAGCACTCAAGAGGCAGAGGCAGGGAGAGCTCTGCGATGTTGCGACCAGCCCGGTCCACATAGTGAGTTACACACAAGCCAGGGCTACATAGTGAGACCCTGAGACTCTGTCTCAAAAGAGAGGAAGAGAGAGAAAGAGAAGGAGAGAGAGAGAGATTAGAAAGAGAGTCCAAGGTATAATAGATATAATACATCATGTGACCTTTCCATAGGAATAAAACTTAGATTAACATTGCTAAAGGAGAGAATGAATAATTCTCTTGTCACTTCAGAAAATGTAACAAAATTATTGTCAAAACATAAAAAACAAATATTATAGATCTGGGTCAAGCAGTTAATCAAAGGAGTTGTATTTGAGACTGTGAGTGGCTGAACACCATTGGACTTTTAATATTTTATATGAATTTGAAATTGCACATCATTATGATAATTTCTTCCTCCTTCACCCCTTACTGTCTCTTCTATCTCCCTTCTCCTTCTTCTTCCTTCTTCCTTTTCTTCCCCTTCCTCTTCCTCCTCACCACTCCTTGCCTCCTCTTTTCTTCTTTTCATTATTGCAAGTTGAGCCCAAAGCCTAGAGTGGGAAACAAGGGCCTGCCGACCGAGTTACATCCCAAGCAGAAATCCATCCATTTGTTGCATTTACAGTTGATTATATTACCTGAAACTGCAGCTCTGGAGGACCTAAAGTCCTTGACCTCCAAGAGCACCATTGCTCCTGTGCACAGCACATACCACCACTCCACAGTCACAGCGTTTTAAAAACAATAAAATAAATAGCTTTACAAATATGTAAGGGTCAGGTCCATAGCAGAATGTCATTTTTAATCACACAGAATCCATTTAAAATAACTATTTAGTGTTGCATGTGTAAAAAATAGTTTTCTTCATTTCTGTCTCTCTCTTCAGTAGCTTCTGATTGTCCTTTTGCTTCTGACCACATTCTTGCCTGAATTTTTCAGATGTATGTGGTAGTCAACACAAAGTGAATAGAGCAGAGAAGGGACTAATTTGGTGACAACTTTTTCCCCACTTAATTCTTTCTCCTTAATGAGAACTGACTACAGATAATTGTCCTTTTCCACATATTATAATAATAATTATATATTAATAATAAAGAGGGAGGAAATAAATATAAAAGCTAATGCTGAATTAATTCTGTTAGTTTGTTCAGTCTTTGGTCTTTCAGAAGAGAAACTGCCAAAGGTGAGGAATGATAGGCAGGGCTGCATTCTGGTACAGGCTGCTCAATAAGATACAGAGAAAAGCCAGGCTCATAGCCTTCTTCTCAAACTGTTCCTTCAGAGGTCAGAGGGTCAGTTCTTTATCTGCTGCAGTCTTGAAAGAATAAACCCACCCAAACAGGAAAATCAGCCGGATAACATTCTGGTAGTTGCTGCTTCACAGAACATTCTGAATATAAGTATGTGGAGATAGACACATATGATAAGTTGGCTTGAGTGTGCACACAGAATTTCCATAGCTGCCTAAGTTTTGCATGGCTTTATTCTTTTACACAAAGGCTCTAGTTTTTGTTTTTGCTTTTGTTTTTCCCATGAGAGTCCATGTGCTGACTGAGCACATTTCTGTAAACACTGTAGCACTTATCTGTAGGAAGAGTTCGGTGCCAGAGCACTTATCTTCCAGGGAGGACCTCATCTCGGGATACTCAGAAGCAGGGATGGTGTGCCTTGCCTGTGGGGTTGGCTTGGTGAATCATACGGGGGGCACTGACCTCTTGCAGGCACCGAGTTCTACTGTGAACATCCCCACCATCAAGGAGCGTTTATTCAAGCTAGAGTACACCCATGAACAAATACTCATCTTTTTAATCTTCTTTTAGAAGAAGGGACTGGAACTGTAAGCCTTCTCAATAGCACACCACTCCCTGCGTGTTGGCTAAATCCAGGATGCACGAGTGACACGTAGAACACGACCTCCCAGGCCCAGCAGAGTGGCTGATTTCTATAATTCCAACCCTTAGAGAGCCAAGGCAGGGGAATTGCTGTGATTTTAACATCAGTATGGGCTACATAGTGAGTTACAGAACAGCCTAGGCTATTTATATCGTGAGATCCTGTCCCCCACAACCTTCCAGAAGCTACAACCACAACTTTATCAATCTGCCTTAATGCCAAAAAGCCTTCAACTTCTGTAGAAAGTTGCCATAACAAAAATGACAGGCCATGAACGAATTTAGAATCAATAGCTGGTAATACATGATTCAGAAAATAAATCTAAGGCACACAGGGTAACGGGGCTATTAATAGAAACTGAGTAGTGGCGAGCCCTCCAAAATGATGGACAGATTTCTCCTGTCAGACTTGTTTTCATTTTAGTGCCATAGATACCTACTTTGTTGCCCAGATAGTCCAAGGATTCCTTAAACACTTTGACACACTGAGATTGCTTCCCACCCAACTCTAAACTTTCCACATCTTTATACTCTGAGCTTGTTCTTGCCTCCTGGACAGATATTTCTCCCCGTCTCCTCTTATGAACTATAAACCATCAGTTTTTGCCAATATATACTAATAAGGACTGTTGTTTTAAAGAATGAAAAATCCCAAATCATTTCATTTTATCAATGAAGACTCAGGAGCCAGATGCTGGGGTGAAAACCTGCTAGCTCAGAGAGGCAGAGGAAGCACTCAGCTCACTCAGCTGACCTTCCAATTCAGCTCATATCCCAGAAGGAAAAGGCCAAAAGCCAAAAGCTAAAAAAAAAAAAAAAAGAAAGAAAGAAAATCTTGCTAGCTCAGCTGATAGCCCAGGAGGAAAAGGCCTGCTAGCTTACCCAAAAGCCCAGGAGAAAAAAGTCAAGAGCCCAAAAGCCAAAGAGCAAAAAGCTCCTTCTTCTCCATGCTGTCTTAGATACTCTTCAACTAAATGCCTCTCTTTTCTTCTTAATCCCAGCTTCTTGCTCTGCCTCGTGATCTAGGGTTAATCATTGAATCCTGTGTAGAGAAAGCTTTTGGATTAAGGTTGAGTGCAAGGACTGAGCCACACCCTAATCACCTGTTTACAATAAACAAAAATTCTTGGATTAAAAATGTATGTTAGGGCTGAACTACACCAAACAAAAGACATGTTTTCATAGTTGACAATCTGAGGTTTACCATGGGATTAAATATCTTGCAACATTTCCCCCTTTTGTCTAAATAAAAGACTTTTTCTCTAACATCAATAAACTATATGCTATCTGGTATAAAAATACATTCATAATATCCAGTCCATTAGTATTGGCAACCTTGGAGTGTGTATTCTACTATCTATCCTATCTTGTTGAGGCTAATACTCTATACCTAAATCACTTTGTATCAGAACTTGCATTACCAATTAAAAACAACATCTTTTTAGACCTAAAACATCTTCTTAAATCCTAAACAAATTAAGCTTAATTGTAAGACCGTAACTATTTAGTCTTCAACCCCATCAGAGACCTGAGAAGGATAAACATCTGAAGAGGAAGTGAAGAACAAGCAGCTTCCAAAACTATAGAAATGACAGAGAGAGTTGCTTGCCTAGACAGTCCCCCAGATTTTCTCTATAATGTTGGAGCATCATCTTCAGCCTTCTGGCTCAGAAAATCTGACAGACTTTTCTGTAAAACAGGTATGAAGGACTTGCCTACTTTGGCCTTGCAGAGTTCAGCAGTCAACTTTCCTGCATCCAGTTTCTCTTTCCGGTATTCTGTCTGCAATAGAAGCAAGGGCAATTTCTTTCCCAGTGGCTACTTTGCCACAGATGAAGCCATCTCCTAAAGGAAAAATATTTGATGTTCATCATCTTCTTCAAAGTTGAAAGGGGGTGCTGACAGGAGCTGACACATCTCATTGTAAAAAAAAAGTCTTAAATTGCATATTCTATAGATCTCTGAGGTTTTTGAAGACCATCTATCTCTCTCATATATCTCAATTACTTGGTTATAGCTTTGTATTGACTGATTAACTTAAAAAACACCCATGATTAGCTATAAACTAGTACCTAAGAGAACCATAAGTTTGATTGACTCTTAGTTTGCACACAGTTTGTGATAGTAGCTTTCAAAAGGACTAGAACTTCACATTCCATTTTAAAGAATTATATAAGTACAATACCTTAAAGAGTTGATACATAGTATGCTGTAACCAAAATATAACCTTAATTTTGTATCAACAGACAAAAGATCTATACCACTGTAAACAATTTAACCTAATTTTGTATCAATATACAAAGATCTTTAAGAGTAGAATCAATCCTCTACCCTTTTCCTATTGTTTCTATATTATTTCTATATCCCTCCTTTTTGTCTAAATAAAAAGGAAAGATTTCAACTCTAATACAATAAAACTATTTACAAAAAAAGAAGCAATTTTTGCTAAGCTTTCCACAATGTCCAGCATGGTTATATTTGGCAGTCTTAGGATTAATTAATTTTTGTATTCAAAGTTCTGTAGAATATTCATGTTAGTCTTATATGAGGCTCCACAATTTGAATGTCCTAAGAAGTCTGTAACCTGAAGCTGATCTTTCAGTGGTGTTTGTCATCTTAGTGGCAATCCTGACAAGGTAGAACATAACAGTCAACTTAAAGGTGTCCACTGTTTGTGCAGAACCAGGAAGCAGAAACATGGAGCAGTTTTTCCCAGTGGTTAGTTTTACACAATCCAGGTGGAATCATTGTTGGAGGGCCCATCATCTTCATGGAAACCTAAAAGTTACTGTTAGGAGTGATAGAAAACCTAGATATTTTAAATGCCACATTCAGAAGATCTCAGAAAGGTTTGAGGACCATAATCTATTTAGTACATCCAGAGGCACACAAAAGTTGTTCCTAGTTAACTGTTTCAGGATCAAACCTGGAAACACATACAGGAAGCTAGATGAAGCTTATTTCTAAGACTGTATGACTACTAGTATAATGAAAGAAAGTTTATATAGACATAATAATCTTATAGATTTTGAGATAATATTTATACCTTAAAAAGTTACTGAATCAAATGAAGCCAAAAGATTATGAGACAAGTGGCAATAGAATAGTCTCTTATTTTTTTTCTGTGTCCCATATCAGGTGGCTCTTCTGGTATGAGACATAAATTTTGGGTTGTCCTTTAGTAAGCATGCTTGGGTTTAGAGAAGGAGAGAGCCACACTCCAACCCCAAAGCCAGCTTTCATATTTAATTGAATTGGGACCATATTAAGACCATTTGCAAATTATGTCGGTAGAAGGTAGAAGATAAAAGATGGAGGTGGATGATACCACTTGGCCAATTTACTCCTTTTTGTGACTTTTTTTTTCTTCATTCGATGTTTTTATTCTCCTGGAAAGATAAAAACAAAACCCAAATCTGATGGCTTTTCAGTTGGTCCACAGCTGGAGTGATGTTTGTGGTCATGCCACTCATTGGAGTACCACAATAATGCAGACAGTTCTGATGAGACTTGATAGGCTAGGGTCAAGTGGAAGGGGAGGAGGACCTCCCCTCTCAGTGGACTAGGGAAGGGGCATGGGAGGAGAACAGGAAGGGAAGGCTGGATTGGGAGGGGATGAGGGAGGGAGCAACAGCTGGGATACAAAGTGAATAAATTGTAATAAATAAAAAAAAATTATATAAAAAAGAAAACCCCAGATGGTTAGATTTTACCAATGAAGACTCAGGAGCCAAATGCTGGGGTAAAAACTTCCTAGTTCAGAGAGGCAGAGAAAGCACACAGCTGACCTTCCTACTTAGCTCATTTCCCAGAAGGAAAAGGCCAAAGGCTCAAAGATAAAATGCTTGCTAGCTCAGCTGTCAGCCTACAAGGAAAAGGCCTGCTAGTTCACCAGACAGCCCAGGAGGAAGAAGTCAGGAGCTCAAAAGCCAGAGAGCAAGAGCTCCTTCTTCTCCACACTATCTTAAATACCCTTCAACTCAATGCCCCTCTCCTTTCTACTTAATCCCTGTCAACTGGTTTTTTGCTCTGCCTCTTGACCTAGGAATAACTTTATTAAATCCTGTGAACAGAAAGCCCTTGGATTAAAGGTATGTGCTAGGGCTGAACCATACTAAACAAAAGACAGGTTTTTATAGTTCACAACTTGGGGTTCACAACGGGATCAAATATCCTGCTACAAAGGACAGCTGAACAGTTATTATACTTCATTGATAAAATAGTTTAATTGGAGGGAGGAAATGTCTTTAACAATAAAGGAATGGGAAGGTCACTGTTGGTAGGAAGTTGCCCTTTTGTAGTTAGAGCAGGACTAAGGTCCAGACTACAACTAGCTTTAAGTAGTAGTTGCTTCATCCACATGTAAGGAAATCCTTTCGGTGAGTTTTTCTTGACTAGAATGTCAGGCTGTGATGGGAAGCCAATACTGAGGAGCAAAGGAAGAAAAAACTGAGTAGACAGGGCGGAGGCAGAAAACGGAGGGCTGTCAGGGTTTACGCTGAAAAGGAAGGAGTGTTTTAAATATATTTTTATTAATTCTGACATTTTCATATATGCATACAAAGTATCTTGATCATATCCATTCCTAACTTTTCCACAAATCCTCCCAAATCCACCCCAATGCCCTTCTCACGTTCGTGTTATTTTGTCCTCCTCCTCCTCCTCATTATTATTATTATTATTATTATTATTATTATTATTATTATTACTATCCCATCAGGGTTCAATCTATGCAGCCATACACTCATTGTTGTGGGACAATGAACTCAAGCATGGTTGACCAACTAGGGAATATCCTCTTAAAACTGTCCCTCACCAGCAGCCATCTTCTTTCAAAATCTCATCAACTAGGGGTGGTGGTCTGTGAGCCCCTCTCCCCTCCACACTAGGGATGTTGACTGGCTTGGTCTTTTGCAGGTGTAGTACAGGCAACCACAGCTGCTGTGAGGCCTACAATGGTCCTGTCGAGCCCAGATGATACTGTGTCTGTCACTCCAGTCCTCTCTGACCTCTGGCTCCCACTATCTTTCTGCTGACTCCTCTTTAATGTTCCCTGAGCTTTGGGGGAAGGGATTGTGGTAGAGAGGTCCCATCTGTGGCTGAACACTCACTCCATGGACATTTATTTTCTACAGTCCTAACAGTGGTGAGTTTCTGTACTGCTACCAGCTGCATAAAGAAACATCTCTGGTAAGGTCTGAGGATTGTGCTAATCTGTGGCTATAAAAGGATTTTTATCAAATGGAAACCATGGAACCTTCTGAGGCTTACAAACTTCAAATGGAAATGAAATAATGGTATTTTTAAAAGATTACTCTGACTGTAGTAAATACATTGGGATAATGAGCAAAAATACTAAACTAAAAGTAACATTAGAGAGCATTGCCATTGCTTTGAACGCAGTGGATGGGCATGCAAAAGCTGTCTCGAAACACAGAATGATGAAATGGAAGGCAGTGTAATTGTAGGAAGTCTTGAAACACACAGAGTGATGAGAAGGAAGGCAGTTGGAGATGGAGAAAGTCAAAAGGCACATCATGAAAATACAGAAAGAGAAATGGTGCAACCAGGTAACCACAAGGAGCCAGACTTGCTGAGTGGACCAGTCTCTACATAAGATCAATAAGCAAAAAATGTGTTCCATGATGACAGTGAGCACCATGGCCCTGTGCTTCTCTGTGACAGCTGGGTGTTCTACCCCCAAAACCGTATCTACTGAGAAGCCTGTCTAAGTACAGTTCTTCCAGAAGCACAAGACACCTGACCCAGATGCGCTTACAACAGTACCCGTGCAAACCATGGCACGTGCACACAGAGACACTACCATCTTTCCATGGCTGCATCTCAAGACAGAAGTGCACGCCACACGCCACACACTAAGTCTCTAATGTACACAAACGAAGAATCTAGGCTTGCTGTCCTAGGAGGATAGGATGGAAGATAATACACTCTTCAGAAAAATTAAATATTTCTAATTAATTTTTTAACCTCATACTCTTTGTCTTTGAAACATGGTTCCCATTTAACATACTATCAGTTTACTATGATTAGGTCAAATTTAAGTTTTAATTAAAATATATTTTTTCTTATATAACTTCAGTTTGGTATGGTTTTGAGAAAAAGATAACTGTACACATTTTATTTTTTTCAAATATATCAAATTATAGTTTGCCAGTAATGATCACAACAAAAGGCTTTTTTTAAATCACAAAACTGAGAAAAAATTACTTTTGTACCCATATATGAATTGTAAGAATAAAGAACATCAAAACTATTATGTAAATGATAACATAAAACTATTTCTGTAATAATTTTAACTTCTATTTGAATGTGTTAACTATCAAATGCCACAAAATGAAATGCATCATTATCCTGATTGATCCATCTTGTGTTTCTACATTCTGTTCTATGATCGTATTAACATGAAGATGGGGTAACTCACTAATCAGTTCATTACTATTATGAATAATTCTGTGTAGTAACAGTCCTCTGAAAGTGCTAGCTCCTGTCATTTGGATCTGGAGTTTTCATGCAGCTTTCTGCTTTGCTGAGCCTCAGGAAGCAGTGTTTTCTTTAGTGAACCCAACAACAGGCCTTTGCATACATCCACCAGTAGGTGGAGCAGACAGCATAATTTATTACTGAGAACAAGGGCAAAGGGATGAAAGTCAGTTTCTTTGGAATAAAACAAATCTGTAAATGAGATTTTCTTCAAAGGAAGTGTGCCCTGTATGTGCTAGATTTGGTTTGACTGGTTCCTGAATCAAAATAAATAACTTTATTAAATAATCAATCTTTGCAGAAAGATAAATTAAATTTACAAATGGAGACATTGCATGCACTTTACTTTATTTAAATCAACTAAAATTAGCTTTCCTCTCAAAAATTTTTACAGGAACAAAGATGTTTTGATGTGTTCATTTAGTAAGGGCACACACAACCCTGCTTTACAGGTGGCATGTGCATAACAAACTATTTTCTAGGAAATGTAATTGACTAATCCTGTTCTGTCTGCAGCAACAAATTAACCTTATTACTGCTAGTAACTGGTGATTGATTATTTATGCAAATGAGTTTGCCAGGTTCAGCTTTCTGATTGAAATAAACATATAAAGAAGGTGCTTTACTATGACTTGAACTTTTTAATTAATAAAGCCCTGAGGGGTCTATTAATTCGCTCATTGCAATATTAGTTATTTACTCATGTAACTCCTATTAGCACGAACATATTTGCTTGAATAAAGATGAGATAACAATAAAATTGTGAATAGCTTCTGAAACTATTTAAAAACACATCTGACTCATACTAAAGCAGGCTTGAAACTAAGTTTAAATTGTGTCAGTAAATATCAATATATCAGCATAATCAGTATGAGGTTATTAATTCATTAAATAACATTATCTAGATTTGAATTAACAAACACAATTTTTGCTCAGGAAAACTCTTTAGTGTTTTTACAGCATTATTTGCCTGACTAAGGTTTTACACCTACTAACTAGGTTAAGCTACACTAGAACTATAGGAATTAATGTCACAATTAGTATTGTATAATGCATATTAATAATATCATTACTAAATTATTGTCAGTTCCAATAAATTATGTTGTCTTCTAAAAATTCTATTCTTTTTACACAGTTCAACAAAACTGTTTATATAGGGAATAAACTCTCTCTCTCTCTCTCTCTCACACACACACACACACACACACACACACACACACACACACAAAACATACCCTTGCTATTGACAATTAAACACCAGACTTTTGAAACTGAAACCTGTAGTAAGCAGTCCAGGAGAGTTAACCCAAACAACCAAGAACATTTTTAAATCCAGAGTTCAATTTCCACCCAACAGCCAAGTTATTAAGGCAAATCAGTAATAATACTCACAGAGAAGTATGTGGTTTTGTTTCTTATATAGGTAAAGTATTATATAGTACAAGTATTTGATCTTGTACTAGCAAGATCAAAGCTGAAATGGTTGTTAATCTTAATGAGATTGCTTGTAGAGAGCAGTTTTCTCCTATTAAAAAAGTTGTGTGACTGAAAAGAGGGCAGCTGAGCGCTCATGATGGCTAAGGCTCTGTGAGCACAGGCCTACACAAACTCCATTCCTAGCACAGCGCAATGAGGGGAGTATGCACACATGCTATTAGAGTAAGAGGCTAAGGAGGAGTCGTATTCAGTGGAGTAAGTCTCTGCAGGCTTCAGACTCTATGTCTTTTAGGTTATGACAAACACTGACTAAAGGAAGCAGAACAGATCTAGTGGGAATGTAGAGAAGGCGTGTGTTTTCCAATCTTGTCTGGCAGCACATGCAATCTCATGGACAAATGAACCCACTGGACAATAAGATGGTATCATTCTTCTATTTTATCACCAAGATGTTTGCACATGGGGGGGGGGGTTCTCCATGGGTTCAATGGTTATCCTACAGTTACCTACAGTTAAACAGTAAGATTACCATAATTTCACATACCAAATTGCCAGACCTGATAAAATCTCTGACATTTTTGTCATATGCTTCTGGTAGGGAGGAGTTCTGACAACACAATTTCACCTGCAATGCCCTAACATCAACGGCACCATGTAAAGTATAGTGAAGAGGATGACATGGAGACCCCAGTGTAAAGATCTCTAATTACTCATTAATAACCAAAATATAAAAAGGGAGCCAGATCCCCTTCTTCCACTCTGAGGGTCGTGGAAACTGAACTCCAGCCATCAGGCTTGGTGCCGAGCGAGCCATCTCGAGCCAGTCAGTTTATGCATTTAAAACTGTGTTTCTCTGGACAGGACATTCTATGTGCAATGTACTCTTTCTCAGCAACCATAACAAAATCTTCAGTATAAGAATAAATTTCTAAGTATTCTAAATTCCATATTTATCTCTCCATGTGAAGAGATAAATTACTGACGCAATTTGTTGCAAAGCTTTATCTGACAACTTCCATCAACATTTAGAAAAGGACAAAGAATGGGCTTAATCTCAACATTCTTTCAATTAAAAGAGAAAACCTGAAAGCCAGGTCAGCTTAATAACTTGCTAGTTCTTGATCAATTCACAACACAACAATAAGCCACTTGGAATGAGCTCTGAAGGCGAGGTTATGCCCTTCATGTTGTGTTATCACTGTGGCGGATCACTCTGCTGACTCGGACCTTTCTGCCAGTGGCTCGGCAGCAGCCTCTATGAAACACTGTCACACACCAATCATGGTGCCTGCGTACACCTGCACAGAAACACGGAACTGAGCTCCAGGTAGTGTCTTTGTGGTATCTTTTCAACAAGTCAGGTCCTATTCAAACTGCTAGTTTATCTTTGTCAGAGTAGGGGTCCAAGAGGCTCATGGGAGCTGCCAGGCGCAGGGACACTAACCTGCCGTGTGCTGAGCATGTAATGCATCTTGCGGGCTTGCTCTTCTTTTTCCTTTTCTTCCTGTTCCAGGCGAGCCTTCCTCTCTTCTCTCTCTTTCATATCTGTGAACTCCTCCAAAGCTTCCCTGCATCAAAATTGTCAGCAGTTACTCTGATGACATCTGTTGATTCCCTAATTCTTTTGCTGATGATAATCAAGTTTTTTGAGGGGCAATGATCACCCACATCCATCAAAATCAAGGGTGCAATTTATCTTGCCTGTGAATTCTGTGGAACTCTGCCATTGTTAGGCAGTGTTTAAGTGACTTTGTCATGAAGGGGTTCAGCACCAAATGCATACCAAATGTTATAATTAACACAGCAGCAGGGGAAATGTAATGCAAAGTGCATCTATATCACCTCTTTCCTTTGTTGAAGATTAGTTATTTTGGAAATATTTAAATATCCCAAGAGGAATGTGAGTCTTAAATTTTCATTTGTATTTAAAAATGTCTACTTATTTATTTTGCATACTAATCATTTTATTTTTTAAAGTCCAGAATTTTTACATGCTTAATTGAGTGCTTACTTCAGCTAACAGTTCATCTAATACTGGTGAGATTAGACATACTATCCTGCACCTAAATAGTGGCATTTTATTCAGTTATACAAATAATTTAAATAAAGGATTAGGTTAAGTTAAAAGTTTTCTGATGCTTGAAAAATTCCACTAAAACAATGAAAAAATCCTCATTTATGTATATGTCTAAGAAATAAGCTTTAAATTATACCATGTGATAAATAGCTTCCATATAGAACACGATATTATCAAATAAGGAAGAAAGACTACATCTTTTCTTTTCATTGGACATATTTATCATTCATGTCAGAGCAGCATTTTAATAATGCTGCTTCATTTTAAAAACACATATGTAACTTGTGTCTACTTCTATATGTAAAATTTCAAATAAATCACTGTACCTAGTGCTATATATATATATATATATATATATATATATATATATATATATATATATATAAACTAGAAGGAGATAGTCCAAAATTTAAAAAATAAAAGATTCTCCTTAATACTTGAGTGTATGGTAAAAATTTCTGTTGCAATAGTCTGTTACAGGCTACTAATACTTCACACAAGGTTACTTATGAAACACTCTGACGTTTAAAAATCACCATGCTAGGCTGCTGTAGCAGAGCGATTTTTTCAACATAAGATTAAATTGCAAAATAAATGAATTACTTGGAGTGGCATGGCCCCCATTTTGCCACCCTTCCCTTGAAAATTGCTTATTTAATATGAAAAAAGGAGGCAGAAAATAGCCTGTTTTCCTTTATGCATGGTATTTGGGGGGCTTCTGCACCCACCAACCTGGGCGAGCTGCATGTTTAGATTGTGTTGGCAAGCTGGTACAATGACCTCTCTGACTGCATCTCAAGGCTATTATTAATCGCTAAGTAACCTGGTAAAGCCAAACAAATTTGTTTCCATTGAAGGCATCTCTGTCTGTGTCTGCGAATTTGTTCTGTACCAAACAAACCTCATTAACTGTGTCTACTTTTTGACAAAGAACCAGGAGTTAGAGGGATTGGTGACCTTTCTTTGTCCTTAAGGTACACATTTCAAGACAGTTACATATGAGCAAATGAGAATTTTTACCAGGAAAAATAACAATCATGGTACACAAAAAGTAAGTGCATTATAAATTTAATCTTTACTTTTATATTATGTAAAAAAACGTTTGTGTGAAAAATAAGCAATTCCTCCATGATTCCTCTTACAAGTCTCTGAGATAATTTAGAATAACAAGTGCAGGTCCTGATTAAGCTAGTTTATATACTGTGGAAATGAGCCCAGATAAGAATTTATTAATGGTAGGAATGGAATCAGAACTCCTGGACTTGCACGGTATTTAATTGCCGACGAGGCTGTAGTCCCGACACTAGACAGACACAATACTTTCTACTGAATTAGCCATATACATCTTTTGTCTTATGGTCCTGTTTTCTAAGAAAAGTACTCAGATTTTCTCCATCATTTTAATTTTCTACAAAATAGTGTGATAGTACATCAAACATAAAGATTTAAACTACTATAAATACTTAAAAAGATTTATATTTGAGTACATTTTACTCAAGGCATTTAAAGTGATAAATATTTACACATTTAAGAATTACAGTGATAAGAAAAACAAAAGTAGCCACTGGGAGGCAATGTAGTGGAGTAGTTAGGAGCACATTCTGCAATGACCCTGTACTGTGCTTTTTGCTTGCTGTTTAACCTCTGAACTTTCGTCTAGGAGAGAAAAAAACACCCTAGTAAGCCCATCTTTCTCACTAGGCTATTGTGTGGATCAGCTAAGCTGAATCTATGCAGAGTGTTGCTGTGTAAGTGCTAGTTTTCTTCAGCATTCATATTCGAGACGCACAAGGCTACTCACTCTATTTACAACAGATCTTTCATGCTGTGCCCAAATCGCTTGATGACACTCCTTCAGATAAGTGCACACTGTGTGGCTGAAATGCCACAGTGACGAACACAGACCCTGGCTTCCTACGAGGCACTAGGCATACCAAAACTTTCACCGGTGGGAAGAGAAGAGGACATAAACATGTAAACAAAGCTCTTTCCTCTCCTCACACTACACTGCAGAGCTGTCTCCCCTTGAGGAGAGGTTTCACCTTGTGAGCCTGCAAGAAAGCTGTGTGGTTAAAGATGAGAAGCATATTTGCTAGACTTTGTTACATCACTATGGGACCCTTGTGGAGTCAGAGCTGGGTGCTGACCCCATCTCATTCCCCTACACTGGACTAAAGCACCCGAGCTTGAAGCTGCCAGGAGTGTTGGCATAGACTGCTCATAACTGAACCTCACTGAACCCCACTTGCCATTTTTTGATTAAGTGAAAACTGTATGACACATGTTCTAACTTCTTAAAGGATAATTAAATGGAAACAAACTTTGAAGCTATTAGACAGACATAACTAACACATAGTAAAATTTAGGAGGACTTTGAGGCTAGTCTCTGGCTTCTGCCCATCTTACTCACCAGTGCTCCTCCTTGCCCTGCCACACCCCCACCCCATACTTCAGTCTTAGCTGGCTCCCTCCTGGTGTGCTGGAGGACCTTCGCTTACAGTACACACGTGCTCTAACTGCAGCTTCCTTTACAGTTTGACTTCTCCTTCCTCTGCCTCTCCTCATTCATATCACTTGCTTTTCCTCCAAGAACAAAGAAAAAAAAAAACTTCGTCATATATTTATACATATATTTATTTGATGGAATCTTCCACTAGTCTGCAAACTCCTTAAAAGAAAGACCATATCTATGTTGTTTCTATCTAAATAGAGAAGCAAATTTATTTTGTAGGAGTCCTAGATAGTAGGACCTTCATAATAAGTATGAACTCCTTTACAGGAATTATTGTCTCCATGTAAGTATCTAGGTTTCTGTGTGTGGATGATGACAGGAACTCCAGGGGCACGGCAGACAGGTGATGACTCTGACTCTCTCAGTCCCAAACCTGCATGAGCGGACATTGTTTCCCTTCATGCAGTAGCCTGAGTGTTCCCATACACATACCTTCTTACTCTTCCTAGAAGGAATTGTTTGATTTTTCCCTGAAGCCTGTGGCACACTAGAAAAGTATTTCTCACCAACTATATTTTTGAGGGCAAACATCTGCTCAAAATTGTTTCCACAAACAATCCGTATTAAGGTCTGTGGGTCCTGAGAATTGAACTCAGTTGCCAGGCTTGGACAAGGACCTTCCTCACTCAGAAATGTCTCACTGGCCCTCAAATAACTTTCCCCATTCTTTCAAGAAAGCTTCCTAGATACCCTCATCAATAATTGTTTAGTTGTTTTTCACTGTCATATGCCTCCATTGTCTTTTACAGGTCTAACACACTGCACAGCTTACTCCAGCTGCATGCATGCGCCATGCACTTCTTGAAATAGTTCTACTAAGTGCTGACATGGGCTAAATGCTTCTGTCTGTTTAATAAGGTCCTTGTTGGGAACTTGAGGAAAAGTTAGGAGTTAGGCATGATAGTCCTGAGAAAGTAAAAGGCAGACAAGAGTGAAGTGTTTCTAAAAGCTTCTTAGCAATTTGGAATCTGAGAGGTCTCACACGGCAAACTGCTGAGTGTCCCTCAGCACATAGTATTTGTAGCACTATGAGAAGTAGTGTACGATGTCGCCACCTTCCCCTAGCAAATGGGGATTGAAAGAGATGATGGCTATCTGCCATCAAGATTGTTCTCACCAGGCACTGGATCTGCTGACACCTTGACATTGGACTTCCTAGTCTACAGAACTGTGAGAAAACAAACCTGAGTATTTAATAATCCAGTCTCTTTCGTCCTGTAATAAAGGGTACAAGTAGGTCAATCTCCAAAGCTCAGGACTGAAGTTCATTCTTTTTTTAATTTATTTAATTAATTTGTTTTTTTTTATTAATTACATTTTATTCACTTTGCATCTCAGCTGTAGCCCCCTCCTTGATCCCCTCCCAATCTCACCATCTCTCCCTCATCTCTTCCCATGCCCCTCCCCCAGTCCACTGATAGGGGAGGTCCTCTTCCCCTTCCCTCTGACCCTAGCCTATCAGGTCTCAACAGGAGTGGCTGCATTGTCTTCCTCTGTGGCCTGGTAAGGCTGCTCCCCAACCCCTGCCTTAGGGGGAGATGATCAAAAAGCCAGCCACTGAGTTCATGTCAGAGACAGCACCCATTCCCCTTACTAGGAAATCCACTTGGATACTGAACTACCACGGGCTACATCTGTGCAGGGGTTCTAGGTTATCTCCATGTATGGTCCGTCGGAGTTCATTCTTTATGGTGCCCCTCTGACAGACTCCATTCTCGTGCGGTCTCTGAGTGCCGTGCACAGTCACTGTGGTAGACCTGGGGAGCTCCTCATAGCCAACAGCACACTCACTCTGTTCAGGTTTGATTTGGAGAAGAGTTACCGCACTGAGAGAGCTCTGCTGTACTCTGTGCTGGAACCAGAACCTTTCCCGCATGATGGATGTGGATGTCACATCCACACTAGCCTATTGAACTACTGGGTGGACCCTACAGGAATGCAGACTGTGGAATTTGGGGGGAGACTGAGAAGGCTTGGTTCTTTTCACTTGTATGATGTCATAAAGAAACTCAGTGGTGTCGAAGTAGTGATCCCAACATATTGGTTACCACATAAACAAAGCATGAAGTGCCTCATGGCAGGATGTGTGTGTCAAAAAGATCCCTAAAAATGACAGAGAAATAAAGGGTGATATGAGATGCTTTAAAAATTGCCATCATCAAAACAGCAGAGGGAAACAGGACAACACCGCCCAGAGTTCTCAAGAAAGCACAAGATGCCATCATTGGCACCACCTCAGAACAATTGTAAGGACACTGGCTTAAGCTGCTCTGCAGTCTTTAATTCTGTCTGACAGCAAGTCTGAGGTTTTAAAATAAAACACATAAAAAACATTCATGTTTGCTGTGGGCATATTACAACATAAAAGTTTAATTTTCAAACATATGTATTAACTATATTTACAATTCAAGTTAAAATATATCATTTTCCTCCTTCCATTTCCTTTCTCCAACCACCATCATGTGCCAAATTCATGGCCTCTTTTTACCTGTTCACACTCGTGAGCACGAGTGTGAACACACACATACACACATACAATTTAGCAATTCCCGAAAAGCCTTCGTTTCAGTATCATATGCGTTTTTCTCAAATCATCTAAAATGCTTTCAGAGTAAAAGCCAAGAAAACAAAACCCTCTAAAACAACATGTGCAGACATCATCTGCAGGAGACTGAAACAGCAAGAGGAGGCCGCGCCTGGGTCTGCACAGGTCCTCTGGGTATGTGATGGCTTCCAGCTTAGTGTTTCATGGAGTCCCTGACTGTGCAAAGAAGTGGGGGCTCTGATTCTTATGCCTTCTTTTGGGCTCTTCTCCTTCTGTTGGTTTGTGTTGTCCTGCTCTAATGTGATAGTATTTTTTTATCTTATATTTTAATTTTTTATATTTTATTATCTCTCAGGAGCCTATTCTTTTCCAGTGAAAGACAGATAGGGTAGTGGACCTTGGAGAGGAGGCAGAGAGCAACTGGGAGGAATGGAGGGAAGGAAAGCCATAACGAGGACAATATTATTTGAGAAAAGAATCTATTTTCAATAAAAGGGAAAAGGGGTTAATATCCTGAAGAGAAATAACTGACTTGTTATATATTTACCACATCTATGTTTGAGATAGTAAAAGAAATGACATGCAAAGTCTAGTCCCTGTTTTCAAGGAATTGCAATAAAACATCTAACACCTTCCTATACTGACAGAATGAATCTATGGAGGAGACATTTGCACAGTGCTTTAGCTCAGGAATCTCATTGAAGACGCATGATGGAGTGACGCAGATGGAGTGAAAGTTGAGAAGGTTTTTGCTAACCAGAGAAAAATGGAATAGAAAGGAATCGTATTAGACACAGTTGGGTCATTTACAAGGTCTGTCTCTGTCTGTCTGTCTGTCTCTTAGGTTTTAATCAAGAGCAGCAAAAGGCAGAAATAACATTTATAATAGAGAATATTTCCTGGACACAAATGAATGCATCACAGCATCAAATCTATGACTACAACTAGGTATTTTTAGGATAAAAAGGTTTTCAAAATATTCTAAAGGTCAGTGTTATAACATTAGAACAGCATGATGGTGCTCTAATTTCAAGAGTGTCCACTGTTCTCTTTTCATAAATCATTAAAACCAATTCAAAGATCATTTACAAAAAACATCTTGTCTCTTTCTGCTGGCGCTCACAAGTCAGATTATTTGAAAGGATTTCTGTATGGTATTACTTGTAAAATATTTTAATTATAATTCCTCAGTGTGAAATTATTTTATTTTTATTACATGGATCATTTCTGTAAAAGTAAAAGTCTATAAAATATATATGATGTCAAATAAATGTTTAGCAACAAAGGCTAAACATAACAATAGAACAATTCGTATATTCACACACTACCTTAAACTAAGGATTTCATGTGTTTCATAGACATTTGTTTATCCTTACAACACTGCATGGAGGTCAGAAAGGGGCAGGTATCATGTAAGGTGTCTGTGCTCTCCGTAAAATGAAATACTCTAGAGATGAGAACTTTGAGAAACAGCATTGAGGTGTTCCTGCATAAGTATAGATCAAGACCATCACACTATTTTCTGTAGTGATACAACTCTGGAGAAAGATCAATTTGCATAATCATTTAGCTTGAGTTTAGAGTTGATGTGAATGTACTCTCATTTCATAGGAAATGGGCTGCAGGATCTTTTTATTTTGCGTTTACTCAAACATTGAACATTGCCTCTTATTTAAAATGTGTTAACTGTGTTTTAAGAATAATCACTTTTGCTTTTATGTGTAAACCATCAGGGTCAGTTCAGAGCTAATCAGAGGACAAAGCCATCAGGTTTAAAGTAGCCACGACATGCATTTGCAGTGGATACCCATGAGGTTTGAGATATCAAAAACTGGCTATTCTATTCAAGTCCCAGTAATCATTTCTAAATGATGCCACAGAGAAGTTCATCTGATCTAGTGTTTGGTAAGAAAAGATAAAATGGTGACACAGAGAATAAACTCCAATGACTTCTTGTCTCATGACAGTGATAACCCCAAGGGAAGGGACAGAAAGAAAAATGGATGTAGAAAATGTTGGACAACATGACAAAGGCACATAGAAATCTGCAATGGGCAGAAATATAAATGGCATGTTATCAGCCCTGTGCTTTTAGAGTAGATCATCACTTCAGAACTTCTACATTTCCACAAAACCCTGTGCTTTCTTAATACAAAATGCTTCAGGAATTACCAATCTATGCTAACTTTAAAACTATGATATGCACTCACATTTTCCCAAAGATGTATGTTTTTAAGTGCTGTTATTATTTTAGGAATACTGTCAGGACTAAAGAGATGGCACAGTGGCTAACAGCTTTCACTGCTTTTCCGTAAGACCCAAGTTTGGTTCCCAGCATCCATGTCAGACAACTCACAAATACCTGTAGTTCCAGCTTCAAGGGATCAAATGCCCTCTTTTATTCTCCTCAGACACCCATATACACAACATACACTCACACAGAGAGACACATACACACAAGTGAAAACAGAAACAAATCCTTTAAAAAGAAGAATGCAGTCCAAGTATTTGTTGTAGGTTTGCTGAATTCTTAATGTTGGATAAGAAAAGACAACACTCAGCAAACAAACAACAAAACAAAACAAATATACACAAAATAGATTTAAAAACCTATTAGAAGAGGAAAATAGAAAAGAGTAGAGTGATATTTAGATTCGGAGAGCAATCAGAGGAGACAATGGTCAGCAGTGTCGCGGAGCTACAGAAGTCAAGTAGGATGAAGGCAGAGGCTACAGCAGTCAGCGGCGCGGCCCTCCAGTAAGTTTCATCTCTCAATACAGATCCTTCCAGTAAGGCTGATGGAATTTGAATATTAATACATGAAGCACCTGCTCTTAAGAGTAAATAAGCAATGGATGCCCTTTAAAGCAAAGAATACACTCTGCACTTTAAGTTAGATACTCGGAAATACACTATCATCTAAATTATTGCATTTTCATATAAAAAGTGAGCCTATAGATAAAAGTAGTACACACAGCTAACATTACTGACTGACGGGTTTTGGGAGAATAAGATGTTATTATTCTTCAGTCCTTAGGCTAGCTCTTAATATAAGAGTTTATAATGTCCATATAATTAAATATAAACCTCTATGTAGTTTAGTTTGGCTGAGATTAGAATTCTGTGTTTTAAAGATGAGGTTTATTGAAATGCTATCTTCAGTCATCATATTATTCTCCTTATTTACACAATAACTATGGTGCTCTACTTGTGTCCTTGAAATAGGGAGCAGGGACACCATAGTATGAAAAGTGGCCTAGCTGCTGGAGTTCATAAATTTTGCTCAGCTTTGGATGAGTTCAAAGAATTGCCATGTAAGAAAAGCCTTACAGAGGGAATTTATCTGATTATGGCAGTAATAATTACCCAGCTGTTTATTGCAGATAGAGAAATAATTCATGTAGGCAATAGGCCGTGGTGGCAATGACACTCCACATTTAGTAAATATGCAAACTGTTCACTTCTAATTAACCAAGCTAGAGGATGCCCTTATTAAATGTATAAACCAAAAGTGCCTTCCTGACAAGTGATGAATTGTTACAATGCACAAACTCTTGCCACAGAATTATTGGAGTGAACTTGGGGCTTAACTTCATTAAGAGATCTTGTGGGATAGTTAAATGAGGATGGACAGCCTAACAAGGCTTACCTGACAGCCAATGATATGCTAGAGCTTAATGGAACTGCACCTTTCCCTCTGTCCTACCTAACTGTTCAGATTCACAGTAGATAAACTGTGAAACTACGAAGTTAATTTCACTTTGAATGAGCAAAAGAACTGAAATAACATGACATTCTACTTAAAGATGACCTGACATTCACCTACTGAATAAATCTACAAAACAGCCATTTCTTATGATTCAAATATCTTTTCCAGTAAAAAGATAAAAAACTACCACTCTTTTCCTTGACTTTAAAATAATATTTAACAAACACAAATGGTCTATGAATTGGCTCTAAATTATCTATGGATTGGCTTTAAGTCACATTTTACAAAGTAAATGGATGAGTTTTAAATTGAAAAAAAAAAAAAAAACCATAAAAAAACCTACCTTAACTCTGAATTTTATCAGTTTTTCCCAAACTACTTAGGAAATGGTTCACTGTCTGCATTTGTGGTTGAGTTTACCAAGAGGAATGCACACACCACATCCAGTAGCTTTATGAACACTCACATCCCTACACTAAGAACCACATGGAAATTGACTTAAACAAAATTAATTGTTCTCAAAGAATTGGCTGAGGCTAGCCTGTTATTCATGATCCTCCTTTCTCTGCCTCCTGAGTGCTGAGATTATAAGTGTGTGTTAGCATACCTGACACTGCTGAAGTGTTTTTATTTGGGTTGTAGATCAAGAAATAATATTTTACAGGTTTGCTGTAAAAATAGAGGTAGATGATAGTATAGCCAATTAGCAGCTTGTTTGATACAGGTTATATATCCAATATTTATCAGTACTTTTAAACAATATTTAATGATAAATCTGATTAAAAGGTCAATTTCCAGTGTTTTAGCATTAGAATTCACAAGTTCTATTGCTATGATAATTTATGAACTAAGATTTTAACTTAGCGTCTCCTCTGTTTCTAGTGCTCGCTCACTATAAGGTGAGTTGATAAAGCCCAAAGTAGCAGTAGCAGGAACCCGATCCAATGCTAACAGTAAAAATTATAAGGTAATGTTAAAAAGTAATCTAAGTAACAGTAGACCTAACAAAACGTTTTATGGGCTAACATTAACAAGTCAGTGAAGCAGTCCAAGATGATGGTGACCAGAACACACTGCATCTGAGGAGCACAGGATCCGGAACTCTGAAATTGGTGAGTGGAGGGGCAGCTAAAGCCAAAACATCGACATTGATGCTTCCTGGGTAAGAGGGGACAACCCATACGCTGGGACAGTTTGGATCCAGGTCACCCATGGGTGGATGTCTCCAGGGATTGAGAGTGGCAAATATTCAACCTCCCTCCCTGCACTTCCCCGTACCCCAAGCATGGGCCTCCTGCTCCTTGGGACAGGGTTCTCAACATTGAAGCCCCTGTTCTGTGGATCTGCCAGTGGAGTCCAGGCAAACAATTTCTGGAGCCCAGACAGATCTGAATACTAGGAAGACAGTATGACAGGCCTGTAGGCCACTGAGGTATTCAGGGTACCTGTGCATGGACACTGCACCCTTGAACAGCACCAGCAGCCACAACCCCTCGTGTGCTTAAGCTCCACATTCCAGGCATCCACACGCTCTAGCCCCCTGTCCATCAAGGCACACTTCCACTCACACACTCACGCTTATGCACTTGGGCCTATCACCCCTCTGCCTTAGCTACAGCTGAAACACCAATATCCACTCTCAAACCAGTGGACTTCTCTCATCTTCCTGAAGAATACTCCAGACACCAGAGACAGATGGACCCAGTCTGAAGTACAGACTCTAGGAACAAACACTGAAGGTTACAAGTAAGCAGATGGCTACAGGTCAGTGTAAGAACACATCCAACAAAATTTAGAACATCGTGGCTTCACCAGAAATCCCCAAATCAATGGATATACTAATTCACTGGAAACATGGGAAAATGATCTCAAATCTATTCTTATCCAGTTATTAAAGAGGCACATAAAGAGGGAACAAACAAAGCTCTCAAAGGAATATAGGCAAATAGAGCCAAACAAATGGAGGCACAAGTAGAGGCATAAGAGAGGACACAAACAAAGCTCTCAAAGAAATTCAGGCAAATAGAGCCAAACAAATAGAAGCACAAGTAGAAGCATAAATAGTGGCATATAGAGAGGAAATAAACAAAAAATAGAGGCCATATGGAAAGACAGGAATCCATATTCAAACAGATGAAGGAAATGGTACAAGACATGATAACAGTTAGAATCAATAAAGAAAACACAAACAGAGAAAACCCTGGAGCTAGAGAACTTAGAGAAAAGATCAGGAACCACAAAGGTAATCATCACCAATAGACTACAAGAGATGGAAGAGAGAATATCAGTCGCAGAAAATACACTTGCAGAAATTGATACATCTCTCAAAAAAAAAAAAAAGTAAAATAGGAAAAGTTCCAAACACAAAACATCCAAGAAATCAAGGACACTATGAAAAGACAAAATCTAAGTATAATAGGAATAGACAAAAAAGAAGATTCCAGGCTCCAAGGTCAAGAAAATATTTTCAGGAAAATTTTCCCAACTTAAAGAAAGAGATGTCCATAAACATATGAGTCCTACAGAACACCAAATAACTAGACCAGAAAAGAAACTCCTTACATCACATAATAGTCAAAACACTAAATCTACAGGACAAAGAAAAAAATATTAAAAGCAGCAAGAGAAAAAGGCCAAGTAACATATAAAGGTAGACATATCAGAAACACACCAGACTTCTCAACAAAAACTATGAAAGCCAGAAGGGCCTGGGCAGATGTCATGCAGACTCTAAGAGATGACAGAGGCTAATCAAGACTACTATACCACACAAAGCTTTCAATCAACACAGATGGAGAAATCAAAGTATTCCACGACAAAACTAAACTTAAACAATATCTACACAGCAACCCAGCCCTACAGAAGATACTAGAAGAAAAATGTCAATCCAATAAAAACAACTACACCCAAGAAAGCATAGGATATAGATAACTTCACAACAAAAAAAAATTAAAAGAAAACAAGCACTGAAACACAGTAACACCACCAACTCCACAATAAAAAGAACTAACATTCATTGGTCACTATTATCAACATCAACGGACTCAACTCTCCAATAAAAAGACACAGACTAACAGAATCATTGTGGAAACAGGACCCAACATTCTGATGCATCCAAGAAACACACCTCTGCAACAAAGAGAAACACTACCTCAGAATAAAAGGCTGGAAAAATGTTTTTCAAGCAAACAGACCCAGAAAACAACCTGGGGCAGCTATCCTAATATCTAATAAAATACATTCAACCAAAATTAATCAGAAAAGATGAGGAGGGGCTTCTTTCATCAAAGGAAAAATCCACCAGGAGGACATCACAATTCTGAACATCTATGCCCCAAATACAAAAGAACCTGCATTTGTCAAATGAAACATTATTAAAGCTTAAATCACACAACAATCCCAACACCTTAATAGTGGGAGACTTCAACACTCCACTCTCATGAAAGGACAGATCATCTAGACAGAAGCTAAATAGGGAAATAATGGCACTTACAGAGGTCCTAACTCAAATGGACCTAATAGATGTCTACAGAATTTTTCACCCAAATTTAAAAGAGTTCATCTTCTTTTCAGCGCCTCATGGAACCGTCTCAAAAACTGACCATATAGTCAGGCACAAAGCAAGCTTCAACAGATACAAAAAAATAAAAATAATCTCTTGTGTGGTATAAAACTACCATTGCCTAAAACTAGACCTCAACAACAACAGAAATAACAAAGAGCCTACATACACATAGAAACTAAACAACTCTCTACTCAATGTCAGCTTGGTAAGGGAAGAAATGAAAAAAGTAATTAGAGACTTGCTAAAATTCAATGAAAATGAAGGCACTTTTTACCCAAACTTATGGGACACAATAAAAGCAGTGCTAAGAGGAACGTTCATAGCACTAAGTGCCTCCAGAAAAAGTTTCAGACATCTCATACAAGCAACTTAGTGGCACACCTAAAAGCCCTAGGAAAAAAAAAAAAGAAGCAGACAAACCCAAGAGGAATAGATGATTGGAAATAATCAAACTCAGAGCTGAAATCAATGAATTAGATACAAAGAAAACAATTCAAAGAATCAATGAGACCAAGGGCTGGTTCTTTGAGAAAATCAACAAGAAAGACAAACCCTTAGCCAAACTAACTAAAAGGCAGAGAGACACTATCCAAATCAACAAAATCAGAAATGAAAAGGAGGGCATAAAAACAGACACTGAGGAAATCCAAACAATTATTAGGTCTTACTACAAAAGTCTATATGCCGCAAAATTTGAAAATCTAAGTGAAATGGACAATTTTCTTGCTAGATTCCATTTACCAAAATCAAATCAAGATCAGATAAAGAGATTAAAGAGTCTTATATCCCCCAAGGAAATAAAAGCTGACATCAAGTTTCCTTTCCAAAAAAAAAAAAAAAAAAAAGAAAAGAAAAGAAAAGCCCAGGACCACATGGTTTCAGCATAGAATTCTACCAGACCTTCAAAGAGCAGCTAACTCCAATTCTCTTCAAACCATTCCACAAAATAGAAAGAGAAGGAACATTACCAAACTCATTCTATGAGTCACCTGGATACCTAAACCACACAAAGACCCAATAAAAAAGAGAACTTCAGACCTATATCTCTTAATGAACATTGAGGAAAAATTCTCAAAATACTTACAAATACAAGAACACATCAAAGATATCATCCACCATGGCCAAGTAGGCTTCATCCCAGGCATGCAGGGGAGGTTCAATATACAGATATCCATCAATGTAATCCACCATATAAACAAACTGAAGACGAAAAACCACATGATCATCTCCTTAGATGCTGAAAAAGCATTTGACAAATCCTACACACATTCATGTTTAAAGTCTTGGAGAGATCAGGGATACAAGGTACATACCTAAACATAGTAAAGACAATATACAACAAGCCTTTAGCCAACATCAAACTAAATGGAGAGAAACTTAAATCAATCCCACTGAAATCAAGAACAAAGCAAGGCTACCCACTCTGTCCATATCTTTTCAACATAGTACTTGAAGTCCTAGCTAGAGCAACAAGACAACTAAAGGAGATCAAGGGGATACAGATCAGAAAGGAAGAAGTTAAAGTATCACTATTTGCAGATGATATGATGGTATACATGAGTGAGCCCAAAAATTCAAACAGAGAACTCCTTCAGCTGATAAACACCTTCAGCAAAGTGACTGGATACAAAATTAACTCAAAAAAAAAAAAAATCAGTAGCCTTCCTGTATACAAAAGACAAAAGGGCTGAGAAAGAAATTAGGAAAACTACACCCTTCACAATAGCCACTAATAACATAAAGTACTTTGGAGTGACTCTAACAAAGCAGGTGAAAGACCTGTTTGAAAAAAACAGAAGATGGAAAGATCTCCCATGTTCATGGATCAGTAGGATTAACGTAGTGAAAATGGCCATCCTGCCAAAAGCAATCTATAAATTAAATGCGATTCCCATCAAAATACCAACACAATTCTTTACAGACCTTGACAGAACAATTCTCAACTTCATATGGAAAAACAGAAAACCTAGAATTGCTAAAACAATCCTGTATAACAACAGATCGTCTGGAGGTATCTCCATCCCTGATCTCAAGCTATACCGCAGAGAAATAGCAATAAAAAGTGTGTGGTACTGGCATAGAAACAGAATGATGGATCAATGGAATCGAACAGAAGACCCAGAGATAAACCCACACACCTATGGATGCTTGATTTTTTTTTACAAAGAAGCCAAAACCAAACAATGGAAAAAAAGATAGCATCTTCAACAAATGGCAATGGTCTAACTGGACATCTACATGTAGAAAAATGCAAATAGATCCATATTCATCATCTTGCACAAAACTAAAGTCTAAATGGATCAAGACCTGAACATAGAACCAGGCACACAAAACCTGTTAGAAGAAAAAGTGGTGAAAAGCCTTGAATTCATCAGCACAGGAGACAACATCCTGAACAGAACACCAACAGCACAGGCCCTAACATCAACAATCAATAAATGGGACCTCATGAAACTGAAAACCTTCTGTAAAGCAAAGGACACTGTCATCAGAACAAAACAACAGCCTACAGACTGAGAAAGTATCTTCATCAACCCTATATTTGACAGAGGGCTAATATCCAGACTATATAAACAACTAAAGAAGTTAAAAAGCAACAAATCAAGTAATCCAATTTAAAAAACGGGGTACAGAGCTAAACAGAGAATTTTCAATAGAGAATATCAAATGGCAAAGAAACACTTAAATGCTCAGCATCCTTAGTCATCAGGGAAATGCAACTCAAAACGACCCTAAGATTTCACCTTACACCCATCGGAATGGCTAAGATCAAGAACTCAGTGATAACACATGCTGGTGAGGATGTGGATAAAGGGGGAACCCTCCTCCATTGCTGTTGGGAATGTAACTTATACAACCACTTTGGATCTGGTGCTTTCTCAGACAATTAGAAATAGTGCTACCTCAAGATCCAGCTATACCACTCCTAGGCATATATCCAAAATATGCTCAAGTATACAACAAGGACATTTGCTCAACCATGTTTGCAGCAGCTTTATTTGTAATAGCCAGAATCTGGAAACAACCTAGATGTCCCTCAAGAGAGGAATGGATACAGAAATTGTGGTACATTTACACAATGGAATACTACTCAGCAATTAAAAATCATGAAATTTGCAGGTCAATGGTGGGAACTAGAAAAGATCATCCTGAGTGAGGTATCCCAGAAGCAGAAAGACACTCATGGTATATAGTCACTTATAAGTGAATATTAGACATATAATATAGGACAAATATACTAAAATCTGTATACATAAGAGAGTTTGGCAATGAGGAGGACCCTGGGTAAGATGATCAATCCACACTCAGATAGGCAAATGGGATAGACATCAGAAGAGGGAGAAAACAGGGAACAGGAGAGGAGCCTACCACAGAGAGCTTCTGAAAGACTCTACCCAGCAGGGTCTCAAAGCAGCTGCTGAGACTCATAGCCAAACTTTGGGCAGAGTGCAGGAAATCCTATGGAAGAGGGAGATAGAAAAATCTGGAGGGGACAGGAGCTCCACAAGGAGATCAACAGAGACAAAATATCTGGGTCCAGGTGACCTTTCTGAGTCTGGTACTCCAGCCAAGGACCATGCATGGAGATAACCTAGAACCCCTGCACAGTTGTAGCCCATGGCAGCTCAGTGTCCAAGTGGGTTCCCTAGTAATGGGAACAGGAACTGTCTCTGACATGAACTCAGTGGGTGGCTCTTTGATCTCCTCCCCTTGATGAGGGAGCAGCCTTACCAGGCCACAGAGGAAGACAATGCAGCCAGTCCTGATGAGACCTGATAGAATAGGGTCAGAGGGAAGGGAAGGAGGACCTCCTCTATCAGTGGACTTGTATAAGGGCATGGGAGGAGATGAGGGAGAGAAGATGTGATTGGGAGGGAATGAGGGAGTGGTCCACAGCTGGGATACAAAGTGAATAAATTGTAATTAAAAATATTAAAAAAACAAGTTAGTGACATTCTTCAAGCAGATAAAGGATGGTAACTTCACTGTGGATATGAAACTATTCTGTGTAATTTGAGGCTCCCACTGGGCAGTGCTAACACTTTGGATAAGAATTTTTACCTTGCATGAAGGTGCATGGTTTCATTCTGGTGGATAGAGGGATCTGCTCAGGACTGTCATGACTGACTGAAGGCATCCATCTATGCAGCCCAGATTTAAATATCCATCTTGAACTCATATACTACATCCTACATTATCAATTTCAAATGTGATAGTCTGGTCTCTCCTCAGTCTTGCTTGTTTTTATTGTTGTTTCTCCATGTTTCTCCCTTGGTCTAGAGCACATGTAGGGAAGAAGATTTTGTAGGCTTCCTCAAACCTTCAATCTGATTTAATAAACAACTATTTATCTTGAGCTTCAATTATGTCTGAAGCATCATTTTAGGTGCTAGGTAGGATGGATAACAGTAGCAATGTCAGGTATTAAGAAAATAAACCCAAAAATTGTTATGGAGGGATCAATTTAGGGTAGGAAAATTTCAGTGAATTATGGAAACATTCAATGGAAAGAGTTAACATATTTTTGGGTATAAGATAGATAAATAGGTGGCTAAGTTGGGAAATTTGTAAGGTTTTCCTGAAGAAATGATATCAAAGGATAACTGAGGAACTAGAACATATATTTTGAGCATGCATGTGATCCAACATATGTGTTTATGATACGTGTTGCAGGTCACTGAGGAAGTGACATGCCAATCAGCAGAGGTGCACAAACAAACAAACAAAATAAAACAGATAAACTAACATCCTTGGATAAAAGGAATGGAAGGTTCCATTCTTTTGCTTCCACAGCAGTGCAGAAGTTGGCCCTTGTTGATATCTGTTGGCAGGAAGGAACATCAAAACCACAAAGGTCAGCTCATCATGTATCTAAAGAATCATGTGAACCAGTGTCCTGTGCTCAACAAGGTTTGTGGGAGAAGACTGATTCTGACAGAACCAATGCATTGGGAGACACTCTGAGCCTACCTGCTTTGCACTGAAGTCCGCTTAGTCCCCTGGACCCAGCTATCTTGACATGGTGTCATCTTTAGAAAAAATGGATGGCACAAGAGAGAATGCAGTAAAGAGTGTGAATCTCAGAGGCTGGGTGAGGAGCCAGCACAGCATTGGCAATAATCCAGCATGTCAGTGGCACTCCCAGAGCAGAACAGAAAGTCACAGAGCCTTGCAGGCCCAGCGACCATGGAGACAAAGAAGCAGTGACCAAAGCAACAGGACTGGTGGGCAGATTGCAGTTGCCAGCCTGCTTGAGACATCTGAAGTCCTCGATGCAAGAAGAGCAGAGTAGGGTCCTTAGACAATTTAGGAAAAGAAAAGTTAATTGGACAAAATTTATTCTCTGAAGGAATAAAGGAGTTATCCTAATCACACAGCATACACACTTAGAAAAGCATTTCTTAAAGGTCATTCTCCAAAAGTGTTTGTCTCTAGTACGATCCCAGAGAGATTTAATGATCTTTTCTTGTAAAAGGAACTATAAAGTTCTACAAGTGTTTCCAAGTTTGCAAGAGAACATAATAGGTGATGAGTCCTTTGGAAGGAAGACACATTGTCTGAATATATTCTGTACATTTTGTCAGTGTCCAGTTATCTTGATGGATGCTAATCTCAAACATGCCTAGCTCAACCAGCCACCTATTTCTTTGTGCAAAATGAACTGGTTTACTAATGTCACTCAGATGATGGTAAGCTGAACAGTGCTGTATCAATTATCCATTTTTTCCTCCTCCCTTGGGGTACCACCCTCTCTTGAGGAACAAATATGATGAGATGGGAGGAAGTCTGGAAGAAAGTGAAGTGACAAGCCTAGCTCTGCACCTCTACAGCATGTCTCAGAAGCAGCAGCCAGATTGTGGTGGCCTGTGCTTTGACCTTTCAAATTCAAGGCTGAGCCTTAGATGCAGAGACAACTGTTTACTACACCAAGAGCCATGCCAAGGTCTAGCATAGACAGAAAGCATAACTCTAGCAGAGTGACAGGTTCAAACAGCATGGTCAGTCAGGGAAAGCTTTAGCCAGGGCTCTTCCACTCTCTTGGCTCTCCTATGAACTTGGGAGTGGTGAGCAAGTTCATGTGTACTTAGCAGCAATTCAGGGAGTTGAGTCATGAGAATAAGCACAGTGAAAACAGAGTGTTCAGGGCAGCCAGTTCAAACACACAGGCGATCTCAGGGAGGTTGGCAAGGGTAGAAAAAGATGAGGCAGACTTAGTCACTAAGGAAAGCCACTAGGTCTAAATTCATCTAAGCGGCTACAACACAGAGGTCTGACAAGAGGGACAGTACTGACAAGCACGAAATAGCAGCCACCTGTCATTGTCATTTTGTTGTATCCCCCAGGGTCAGGAGAGAACAGACACAAGCCTCTTAAATATTTGAGAGAATTTTGAAGCTAGGAGGAAGTTAGGGAATTACTAAAAATGCTGCCTTCGTTTAAATGACTATTTTTATTACTCTGTTTGGCCAAAGTAAATGGAAACTGTTTTTCCCCCTCTCCAATTCCAATGCTGACAGGGGTAAAAGAACTGACCCAGAATATAAAATGAATAAAGAGCTATTATTTTCATAGTTTACTTGTGTGAGATCATCTATAAACAGTACAGTGTTTCATATATCTTTACAGTGTATGATATATATGTATCTTTTTACTAAATAGAGGTACTAGGGATATGTAAACAGATGTTACTAAACACATATCTTCACATAAGCATATTCACTATGTATCATCAAGGTTTTTCTTTTAGATTATATAAATAATAATATCATTTGACTCCATGAATTTTATTTCTGGTCATGTTCTTTTTCTATCAGGGATAAAATGTTTGTTAAAACAATCAGGTCTGGCCTACAATCAAGCCTTTTGCCTTTGCTACCTGTGTGAACCTGACAATAAGGGGCTGGAAGATAATTTTAAGTCATCTCTTGGGAGGGGCTTCTCTTCCTACCTTGGTATTGCATACCTATGTGCTATGGTATGGCTGTCAGCCTTATGCAGGAAACCCACAGGAGTCTAGCACCTAGTGAGCTCTGTTGGTACCAAAGAAGGACATTTATAATGCACCACTAAGGCCTGGAATATGGTCTTCAATGCTGGTTTCTGAGCTCTGCATCTTACTCAGGTTTTTCTTTTAAGCAGCTAGTACTTGTATCCACCTAACACTTGAGGAGGGAAGGTGGCTGCAGCTCTACCCCACTTGTTGAATGGATTTGTCCTGTAATGATAAGGTCTTTTTTTCTCCTTTATTTCTTGCTGCTTCTCACTCATAGTCTTACCTGCCTAAGATCCCCATACCTTTCCTGTGCCTGACCCCGAATTTGAAAATGTATTTGCAGGGATAAGATTAGGCCTAAAATTATATTGTCTACCCTAGAAGAGGATGTTCATATGTCTCTGTCAGGTAACCTGAGACCTCTCCATCCAAGTTTAAAGTTTGAGATGCCTGGTATCCTGGGCTAGCTGGTAGTTGACTGCAAGTTCCCTCACTTGGTTTATTTCCATTCTCACTGCTTACTCCAGGACTGTGGCTGGGAGGAGGAAGGGTCTTATCTGAGCTCCTTAGGTGACTGGCTTGAGTCTCGCCTGACCCTGAAAAGCTAGCTGCAGGGCTCTCCCCCAGTGACTCAGACATTCTTTCAGATAAGCAGATGCCCTCCAGACAAAAGGAGACTTCCGGAGAGACATGCATGGATTCTTGCCTCCGTTTTTTTGTTTGTTTGTTTGTTTGTTTTGTTTTGTTTTTTCAGTAATTTTCCATGGAGCAGATAGCTGTTTGCTGCCTAGCTGTTTTCAGGAGGGTAGCCATTCTGAAAGGCTCAGCTTAACTAGCCTTTTCTTGTTCTCATGCCTGGTTTCCAAGGTACATTTCCATTATAGTCATAAAAACACCTTGATCAAAACAACTTAGTGTCCTTCTATCCCACACTCTTCCGTAAGACTCCATGTGCTCTGCCCAAAGTTTGGTTGTGAGTTTCAGCATCTGCTTCCATCTTCTGTTGGGTGGAATTGCGCATCATTTCTATGGAAGGCTCCTATTCTGTTCCCTCTCTTCAACCATATTTGGTGTCTATTCTATTCGTCCTTCTGAATGAAAATTAAGCATCCTTGTTACTTAGCTTCTTTGAGTCTGTGGACTGTAGAATGGTTACCCTGTATTGTATGGCTAATGTCAGTTTATAAGTGAATATATACTACACATGTCTTTCTGAGTCTGGGTTACCTCACTCGGATGATCTTTTCCTGAAATTTGCCTGCAAATTTCATAATGTCCTTGTTTTTAGTAGGTGAGTAGTATTCCATCATGTAAATGTACCACAGTTTCTTTATCCATTCTTTGGTTGAGGGACATCCGGGTTGTTTCCAGTTTCTAGCAATTATGAATAAAGCTGCTACGAACATAAGTTGAGCAAGTGTCTTTGTGGTATGGTGGAGGATCTTTTGGGTATATGCCCAGGAGTGGTATAGCTGGGTCTTGGGGTAGAGCTTTTCCCACTTTTCTGAGGAAGCATCAGATTGATTTCCAAAGTGGTTGTACAAATTTGCACTGTCACCAACAATGGAGTATTGTTCCCTTTTCTCTACAACCTTGCCAGTATGTGCTGTCATGTTCAGCATGGTATGATGACTATATAATCACAGCATAAATTTTTACCCTACATATTACAGAGTAATTTTTTTACCTTTATATAATTAAAAGTGCTCTGAATTTTATAGTAAATAAACATACAGACTTTTTGTGTCTTCTAAAATCATTCATTACCATATTAAGCTAACCATTTCAGAGTTGAAGGTGCACTAGAAATCTCATTTCTTCTTGGAAGCAACAGCTCCTTTTACCTGAGTCTTGGTGTGTTAACTGAGGATTTCTGTTGAGGTAGAAGTACTCTGTACCTCACCAGGCAGGTGTTACTATATAGGTTTATTACTAGAAATGTGCTTTTTATTTGGACCTCAAATCTTTCCTTGTCTTCATTTCTTCTTCTGCTTCTTCTTCTTCTTCTTCTTCTTC
The DNA here is from genome assembly GCF_907164565.1 of Psammomys obesus. NCBI lineage: Eukaryota > Metazoa > Chordata > Mammalia > Rodentia > Muridae > Psammomys > Psammomys obesus. Next base: position 7,244,298 of record NW_026590859.1, on the reverse strand, counting down.
TTCTTCTTCTTCTTCTTCTTCTTCCTCCCCTTCTTCCTCCTCCTCCCCCTCCTTCTTCTTTTGTAAATAATGGCTTTTAAAAACATGAAAAGAGATGGCATGCTTTTCTTTAGGTTTCTATTTTCCATTCTGGGCTTTCTTCATGATCACCAAGCCCCTAAAGTTCCTACTACTGGAGCTGGAGAGAAGATTTCCGGGCTTAAGAGTACTGGCTATTCTTGCAAAGAACCTAGGTTCAGTTCTCAGCACCCACATGGTGGCTGAAAACCATCTGTACTCCAGTTCCAGAGGACTCAAAACCATTTGTAACTCCAATTCCAGTTCTAGATCCAGAGGATCTGACATCCTCTGGCCTCATGAACACTGCATGCATGACATAGTACACAGACATACATGCAGGCAAACACCCATGAGAATTTTAAAAAAAATTTAATTTGTACTGATATTTAGGGAGATAGTGTTTTGTTTTATTTAATTTTGTTTCAGGCTAACGTTCATTACCATAAACCACAGAATCCCAAGTTTAACTCTACATACCTGGTGCATTAATCTGAGAAAATTTTATATTCCAAGATATTTCTATTAATTAAGTCCTTTTGTATATATAAAAATGTGTAAGCCATTGGAACAAGCACAGTTACTGATGTCATGTTCTAGAATTCCATCTTGGTTCTTCTACAATTTAACAGTTTTGCCCAAAACAGCAACATCCTTTCAGTTTTTTGTTTTGTTTTGTTTGAACACATATGCACAATACTATTATCTATTCATTTATCTCTTTGTTGAGTGATCAAAGGTATGCTTTCTGAAAACTCTGAAGACACTGGGACAAAAGGTATAAAGATGGGAATCTGTGGATTTGAAACATAAAGCCCTTCATTTACCCTTTGCATAAATGTTACCACAGTATCAATTTACTCAACAGGCCACCAGAAATGTGAAAAATCTCATGTGAAGTGGAAGTTTCTTTCTTTCTTTGTTTCTTTCTCACTCAGTTGTATCATTTGATGTTTTGCTAGAAGCTGTCTTGTGCTAGGGGCGTGACTTTGGCCATCTGGAAATATCCGTGGGTGAGCTTTGAGGAAAGGAGATATACAGAAGCCCATGGACAGTAAGACAATGCTTTTTGGAACAACATCACTATGCTGGTCTTTATTCTTTGACACTTCACTTACCAGAGAAAAACATTTCAGAGACTTCTCAGGGAAATCCAACTGAGTCTTGTGGCGTTCACTAACTTGTTCTGCTGAATTGTGCTGATTTGTGTTGCTGTTTGGTGTTGACACTTGGACTGGACTGCTGGTTTCTGGACAACAAAGAGTGGACTCTCCCAAAGGAGCTGCTTCTTAAAAGTTTGCAAGCCCCTTTTCCTAATAACCTTCTTTCTCCCCTACTTCTGATCAGTGAGTTGAAAGGGAGATAAAAGAATTTAAGAACCCTAAATAAGGTAGGTTTGTTGAAAAATCCAAGCTTACACTCATAACTTTGAGAGATGACTTTGAAACTAGCATTTGAGCATCCTCTAGTGTGAAGTGTTAGCCTGCTATCCAAGTCCTTGTGGTGGTGTGAATGAGAATGGACCCCACAGGCCCATGCATTTGAATGCTTGGGAAAGATTAAGAGATGTAGCCTTGTTGGAGGAGGCATCATTGCAGGTCAGCTTTGAGGTTTCAAAAGCCCACACTATTTCCAGTCTTTATCTCTGCCTCTTGCTTATGGATGAGTTGAAAGCTCTCAGCTTCTTCTCCAGTTCCTGCCTGCCTGTTGCCATGCTTCCTGCCATGATGGTCATGGCTCAACCTCTGAAACTGCTAAGCAAGTACTTTTGTAAGCTGCCTTGGTCATGATGTTTTGACATGGAAATAGAAGACTAGCTAAAGTAATGCTAATTGCTAGCAAATCCTACCAGTCAAGAGATTTAGCTTTGCACATGCAATCATCCTTCCTGTCATATGCTTATATATAAACAGGCAATGATCACAGGTTGTTTGGCAATAAGAAGGAAAATGAAAATAATCTGAATCACAAACACTACATGCATGTATTGTGTGCACGTGCTTCTGTGCATGGATGTGCACCTGAAGTCAACTTTGGGTGTCATTCTTCAGGCAACTTTTATCTTGTTTTTTTTGTTGTTGTTGTTGTTGTTGTTGTTTGTTTGTTTGTTTCAGACAGGGTCTACCACTTGGTCAGAATTCACCAAGTTAGCAGGCTGGCTGGTCAGAGAGTCCCATGGGTGCTCCTATTTTTGCCTCCTTAAGGACCAGAGTATAAGCTGACAACTGAACTCAAGTCCTTATACTTGCATTGTATATTAGTGAGGGTTTTCTAGAGGAACAGAACAGAACTGTATAAAGGCAGCTGAGGTCAAGGGCAGGGAGGGAACTTGCAGCTTCACTGTGTCACACAATAGCCACTGGTTCTGGTTGGCTCCTTAACCTGGCACTGCCAATTTTCTGTTGGCATCAGCACCAAAGCATCCCTTGCTGGTCTTGTGCCTGTTTACATCCTATTAAACCATTCTTCCCCTTAACTGTAGTCAAGACACCTCAGGTAGATCCTGCTTTAGGCCAATACTAAGTTCTCCTAAGTCTTGTACAAATGTGATGTATTTTAATAATATAAACAGAATGTTATGGAATATTTCATGTCATCAGAAAAGAAATAGGGAAATCTCTTAAAAAAGCAGAATAGAAGAAAAATCGCCCAGGGCTGAGGAGAAGGCAGTACAACCTAATAGAATTAACAACTGAACTCTGGAAGTCCAGTGTCCAACTAATAAGCACCACATGAAAGAAACAGAAGAAAAGCTGAAGTAAGGGAACTATGACAGGAATTTAGTTCACAACTGCAGAAGGGAGGGAGTCTGAAAACACATAATACAGAATACTCACAGAAGTGATCCGTCAAAACCTCAGAGGTATAGAAATGATAAAACACTGTACAGCCCTTCCTGTGGAGCCACTGAACAGTTTGTTCGCGATGACCACAGACCACTCAAGCCATTCAGCAAGTAAAGGTCGACAGGAGGTTTGGCCCACTCTGGCAAGATCCCTGGCTCCTCCACAGGATGATGCACGTGGCATCAGAATAATCCATCCACTTGTTTCCACCTCTTGGAACGGTGCTTCTGTCCCAGCCTTTTCTCTGTCACTTCCTCTGATAGTTCACTGCATGGGCATTGCTTCTAGATTCTGGACCGAGGCTTTCCGTCACTTTCTCTTGTTTGTAACGATTAGTGCCCTACTATCTACTTCATGCATGATGACAATGGCCACTGCTGGCTGAATGAAACTACACACCCAATGACCCACATGTGTGTGCTTCAGAAGATCACAAAGAGTTGTGTCTCAGTGATAAAATCTAACTTGCGATTAGACAACAGCTTAAGGTCATTGAACTACAGTGACAGAACCATGTAATTCTAACCCTCATTTGTCTGAACCCATTATCAGTGTTCTTTTGCAAGGCGGTTCATATTTTAAATTTCTTATTTGATAGTCTCATCTAAGCACATAAGGCATTCTGATTACTCTGCCTCAACCTCTGTGCCTGCTCTCATCCTTGTAAATCTTCTCTCCCACATAGACAATTTTGTGTGGTCTTTGTGACGTGCCGAATTCCAAAATTCCCAAGAGTCTATGACCATGCATTTGGAACCCCCACTGGAGCCAGCTGGCTCACCAGTGGGTGCACGCCTGATGATGAGAACTGCTCTGCCTGAGATTCTCTCAGATCACATACGTAATAAGGAAGTTTGAATGCCATTTTTAAACGATCACCTTCAAGCTTTGCTTATTTATCTAACAGGAACAAAAACACATATCCACACAAAAAAAACTTGTACAGTTATCACAACACTCATCAACAGCTAAAAGAGTGGAACCAACTGAAAAGTTCACCATCAGATTAGCGAGTAAAATATTGCAGTTTCCCCATGTAAAGGAGTGTATGGCAATACAAAGGGATGGAGTATTGACACACACTATAACACAGATGAACTTTAAAAGCAGCGTACTAAAGGATATCATACAGACTCTTTTTTACAATGTTCAGTTTATATAAAACACCTAGAGTGCCAAATCTACAGAGAGTACATTCATGGGTGTGCAGAGATGAAGGGTGAGGAATGGAACGTGACTGTTACAGAGGACAGTTTTTATGCAGGGTGATGAAAATGTTTTAAACTGACACTGTAGTGATGTTTCAGAACTGTGACTATGTGAACAAACCACAAATCAGTAACCTAAAAGTGGATTTATAAGAATTGTGTCTTAATAAAGCTAGTATAATGAAAACAAAATATGTCCTTTAAAATCTCCTGATATACATTATCTATATAAATTCTTTCTAAATCATACTGTGCAAAATTAATATGCCAAGAAACTAATTTGTTTGATGACTGACCAATTAACATTCAGAACAGAGATAATACTAGGAAGTATTAACAACCAGCAACGCCATCGTGCATTCAACCTAGAAGAATGCGCTATTTTAACCTCAAATTTCTGTCAAAAGATTTTAAAACAGCCAGATTTTTGTACTCCAAGTTAATAATGTTTTATTAATACCAATTTTAAATTTCATTATATAATTTTATTATTCATAACCTGGGGCAGTTTTTACATCTCAGGCTCGGGGTGACAAAGGAGCATGTCTACCAAGTGCAAATTCAGCCTTAAATTAATCAGTCCCATTTATCTTTGTAATGTTTCTACGCTTAAGAAAACATATCCTTGCATATTTTTATATATTTTATCATTACCTATAGAATATATCAACTATTCTTTTACAAAAAGGATAAAGTTAAACCCAATGCTATCTGATATCTTACAGAACTCAAAATCAAGCCACATTCTTTTGTAAAATAGTTTACTACTTTTTTCTCTAAATATACAATATTGGCTAAAGACAGTATTTCACATACTCTTCCAAAACCAGACATAAATTTTAATGATTACTGGTATAATTAGCATGAATCATAACTGCTTTCAGATAATACTAAAATTTGAAATATAATAATAATAATAATAATAATAATAATAATAATGTCATTAAAAGATTGTCATAAGTAAATACAAAAAGTAACTTTTATACTAGGCAAAATGTTAAAATCAATAGCTCAATTGAATACTAAATGTGAGTAGTGATTGGAGAATTGGTCCAAGATTGTGTCCAATAATGACATCCTTTGTGTCACACCCTTCTGTTCATTATGGGATGGACCCAGTTTCCTGTTCCAATGAATACAATGGAAGATTTGATGTCTCACTGCAGGTATGAGGTTACACATGTGGCTTCCATCTTGGATGCTGTCTTGATCTACTGAGTCCATGTTGTAAACTGCTTTTTGTAGAGGTATAGGAAACAAGAAACTGAGGGGCATCATTGGCTAATTGCCAAAGGAACTATGGCCTACACCATTAATGAGCTTTCACCTAGACAGCAGTCCCATATGTTAGCCTGACTGTAGCTTCCTGAGAGAACTAGTGCTGAAACAACTCTAACACTCTAGAGATTCCTCCTTTCTGAAAACCATGAGGCAATGGATGTGACTGATTTAAGTTGCCTTGGGTATACTTTGTTACACAGCAGAGAGTAACTGAATTGAGTCATGGTCCAAATAAATAAAAATCCTCTGAGTGCTTGGTTGTGTGCTCATCTATGAGAAGAAAAAATACTGTCTCAAAAGAAGTAAAAAAACAAAACAAAACAAAACAAAAAAACTGAAAGACTAAGTTATATTCAAAGTTCAAGTCTATCTCTATGCCCTCAAGCCTACTTCTAGACTTGCAGCCTGCTTGGGAATCCCCCCTCTTCTTAGCCACCTTCACTGGGTAAGTCATTTATTTGTATTTTTAAATTATAATTCTGCTTTCTTGTAGCGCCACCTTTGACTAGCAAGAAGCTCCTTTTCCTGCCCCATCCTCCCTCCACCTGACGTCATCTCTATACATAGAGGTCTAAGCTTAAGACCTCCAGATCGATTGTCATTTTATTTTTTTACCTGATCCAATCAAACAACAATCCACCAGCTTTATGTGGCCTTGCCCAGATCATGTGATTCTGTCACTGGCCCTACCTCTCCAGAAAGTTAGATTATTGTACAAGACACACAACCAAAGAAAGCAGTCTATGTACCCAGGTCAAATCACAGAACATAAAAACAAAATAATGTGTGGCTAAAATGTCATGGATCCCATCAAGGACACGATTCCTATTGAAAAGTACTCTAATGAGTACTATCTAGATGAACCTGAGGTCACAGAATTTAAATGACAATAATAAACAGTACCAAAGAATTCCATAAAAATTAAAGAATGTGGACAAACACTTCACTGAACTCCAAGAATATGACAATAAATGCTTGAGTGGTGTCCAAGAATGATGGCTGAATGAAATAATGAAGACGGTTCAGAAACTGAACTCAATAGAAGCAGAAATTTTGAAGAGAAATTAAGCTGAAATGAAGATGGAATCAACAAACTCAATATCCTAATTAGAAAATTCAAAAGAAAGCCTTACAAGAAGAATGAATCAAGCAGAATATACAATATCAGGACTCAAAGATAGAGTAGAGGATCTTTATCAAGTAAGCAGAGAATATGAAAAAATTAAGGCACAGAAAATAAGGACGTGGAAAATGTGTGACACTATCAAAACAAACAAACAAACAAAAACAAAAAAACAAGCCTTATAATTATAGTTATAGATGAGGGAGAAGAATTGCCTGGACCATATCTTTAACAAGGTCATAGAAGAAAACATTCCCCAAATTAAGGAAATACATACCTATATAGAAACAAGCAGCATACAGAACCTCCACTAGACAAGGCCATAAAATAAACACCTCACAGCTTATTATAGTTAAAACAGCAAATATACAGAACAAAGAAAACATACAAAAAAAAAAAAAAAAAAAAACAAGCCACACATTATGGAAAACCTTCAGAATAACAGCTGATGTCATTCTCAGTGGAACTTCTGAAAGACAGAATAGTGTGGAATATCGTACTCCAGATCCTAAAAGACCACAACCAGCAACCTAGACTACAGTACCCAACAAAACTATCTGCCAGATCTGAAGGAGAAAGAAAACTTCTGATGATAGACAAACAGGCTAAAAAAGTTCATATCCAACAAAGCAAGTAACACTGAATGGAATACTGGAAGCAATACTTTAAACTGAAGAAAATAATAAGCATAGAAAAGACTCTAGAAATAATTTCCAATAATAACTGTTAATTCTTCAGCTTTCCAATTAAAAGACATGGGCTATCTGAATAGACTAAGAAACAGAATCTATCTGTTGTTTACAAGAAACTTAAAAAACTAGAATTCCATCAACATAGATGCAAAAATCTTCAATAAAATACTAGTTTGCTAGTATTTTATTGAATACTAGCAAACTAGTATTTTATTCAATACAGGCATGTATCAACAAGATCATTCACCACAATCAATTTAGCTTACTCCCAAAATGCAGGGATGGTTAAACAGTCATTATATATAATAAAATATAATAAATCATATAAATGTACTTGAAAACAAAAAATCAAAAGATTTTTTTCAATATATGCAGAAAACATATCCAAAATCCAACATACTTACATAATAAAAGTCTAGAGAGAGTAGGACTGGAAGAAACAAATCCCAACATAAGAAAGGCTTTATATGACAAACCCATAGCCAGAATTATTCTAAATGTAGAAACTCTCAAAGGAATTTCATTAAAAGTAGGAATGAGACAAGGCCACCCACTATCCCTAGTTCTTGCAGTATAGTACGGGTAACACTAGCTCAAGTAATATGGCAAGAGGGGAAATTAAAAGAAGAGAATATAAAAAAGTCAAATTGTCCCTATTTGCAGATGGTATGATAGTAAACATAGGAAATCCCCAAATATTCCCACCAGAAGACGTCCAAAACCAGCAATTTCATCAAATCAGTGGAGTACAGAAATCAACTAACAAAGAGCAGCAGCATATCTATACACCAACAATATACACATTGAGAAAGAGATCATGGAAATATTCCCATTTACAACTATACGAAAGACAACAAAATGTTGTGGATGAACCTAAGGAAGACGAAGGGCCACTATAATGAGAACTTCAAATCTCTGAAGAAAAAGATTGAGAAGGACACAAGAAAATGGAAAGAAAACACACATTCATGGATTTGTAGAATTAATATTGTGAAAATGAACACTATACCGAAATCCACTTAAATATTAAATGCAACCCAAATCAAAATATCCAAAACATTCTTCAAAGATACAGAAAAAAATTCTAAAATTTATAAGGAAACAGAAAAGACCTTGGATAGCTAAAGCAATCCTGAGCACAAAAGAATAATAACAGAGGGATTACCATGCCAGATTTCGAGACATATTATAGAACTATAACATACAGAAATAAAACCAACATGCACAAAAACAGACACATAGATCAATAAAATAAAATGGAGACCCAAACGGGAGTACTTGTTACTACAGTCATCTGATATTGGACACAAAGGCAAAAAAGCAAAAACAAAAACATGCACTGAAGAACAGACAGCATCTTTAAATAGTACTGGGAAAAATGGATGTCCACATGGAAAATAAATTAGACACGTATTTGTCACCCTCTACAAAATTTAGATGTAAATGGATCAAAATCCTCTTTGAAACTGAAAGACTAAAACTATTAGAGGAAAACGTGGGCAGTCCCTACAAGACATAGGGGTAAGAAGGACCTAGTGAACAGGACTAACAAAGACCAGCAATCAACAACTGGGACCCATAAGACTAAAACGCTTCCGGAGAGCTAAAGAAACACACAAGTGAAGAAGAAACCTAAAGAAGGGGAGAGAGTCTTTGCCAGTTACACATCTGACAGGATTAATATCCTGAACATACAAAGACCTCAAAGAACCATCAAAGAAGCAAATTGACAAAATAAAAGGTTGGGGGAGGGGGGATCAGAGACCCAAACAGAAGTCTCAATAGAAAAAACTAAAATAGCTAAAAAATATTTCAAAAAGTCTTCACCAATGTTAGCAACTAAGGAAATGCAAATTAAAACAACTTTGCGATTTCACCTTACCCCAGCCAAAATTGCTAAGATTAACAAAACAAATGACAAGAATGCTGGTGAACTTATGAGTGAGAGGGAACCCACTCAATGGTGGTGGGAACTGCAAACAGGCATAGTCATTATGGAAACCAGTGCAGAGAATTCTCAAAGACCTAAAAATCAGTCTTCCGTATGATCAGCTTTCCTACTCCTTGGCACATACCCAAAGGACTGGACATCTTCCTGTTGGAATGATGCTTTTGTGCACTGTGTAAAGACTATCCTTTATTATTCAAATGATGATTTCTGTACCAGTGCAGCACTGATTACAGGCCTGATTTTGGTGTTGTACTTTTTATGAAACATCTCCTCTCTCAATATTTTGTAAACATTGTTCTCCATCACATTTTGACTGGTTTTAATAAAAAGCTGATGGCTGATGAGCTGAGGCAAGATTAGGAGGCGAGACTTCTGGGTAGAGAGAGAGGGGTCCCAAGTGGGACAGAGACAAGAGACCAGCAGCCAGACACAGATGAAGAAGCAGGTGCCAGGACTAGATTACGAAGGATAGGTAACAAGACACATGGCTAGGACATAGGCCATACCAGTATTTCGGGTTAAATTAACTTAGAATCTGCCTAGCTTACTGCCATAGCTAATAATAAATAAATAAGTCTCTGTGTCATTACTCAGGAGCTGGGGCAAGCATAGAAAGTCCTTACTAGTTTAATGTTGAGGTCTTTGATCCACTTGGACTTTAGTTTTGTGCAGGATGACAAATATGGATCTATTTGCACTTTTCTACATGTAGATATCCAGTTATACCAGTACCATTTGTTGAAGATGCTCTCTTTTTTTCCATTGCATGATTTTGGCATCTTTGACAAAAATCGGGTGTCCATAAGTGTGGGGGTTTATTTCTGAGTCTTTTATTTGATCATACTAAAATCTGTACACGTAAAGAAGCTTAGCAAGGACGACCCTGGGTAGGATGCTCAATCCTCATTCAGAAAGGCAAACGAGATAGACATCTGAAGAGGGAGAAAACAGGGAACAGGACAGGAGCCTACCACAGAGGGTATTAAAGCAGATGCTGAGACTCATAGCCAAACTTTGCAGGGAACCTTATGAAAGATGGGGGAGATAGAGATAAAAAAAAACTGGAGGGGACAGGAGTTCCACAAGGAGAGCAACAGAATAAAAAAATCAGGGACCAGGGGCCTTTTCTGAGACTGATACTCCAACCAAGGACCATTCATGGAGATAACCTAGAACCTCTGCACAGATGTTGCCCATGGCAGCTCAGTGTACAAGTGGGTGCCCTAGTAAGGGGAGCAGGGACTGTCTCTGACATGAACTCAGTGGCTGGCTCTTTGATCAACCCCTGCCCCCCGCGCCAAAGCAGAGCAGAGGGGGGCTTACCAGACCAGAGAGGAAGACAATGCAGCCAGTCCTGATAAGACCTGATAGAAGAGGGTCAGATGGAAGGGGAGGAGGACCTCCCCTATCAGTGGACTGGGGAAGGGGCATGGAAGGAGAAGAGGGAGGAAGAGTGGGATAGGGAGGAGATGAGGGAGGGGAGCACAGCCAGGATAAAAAGTGAATAAATAAAAAAATTGAAAAAAGAAAGTCCTACTGATATGTCTTCCTCCACAGATGTTTACTTAGTAATGTTCACTACTGCCTTACTCACACTAGCCAAGAAATGGAAACAACTTGTTTCCTTCAACTGATGAATGGATAATGAAAATGAGGCCCATATACACAATGTGATACTATTCAGTAGTAAAAAAAAAAAAAAAAATGAATTTGCAGATAAATGGACCTAGGAAAGATTATATTGACTTAGGTAACTTGTCTCCAGAAAGACAACTGCCGCATACCTCTATATGTGTAGTTCTAAGCTGCAAATGTTCAAGCATGAGTATTCAATATGGATACTTAGTAACCTTAGAAATGAGGGAAATATAAAGGCATCATGCCAGGGAGGGTTCTTAAGGGAGAAATAGCAGGATATAGGTGGTATGAACCAGAATACAGAAAATCGAGGAAGGGGATTAATTGAGGAGAATGAGAGCTATCAATAAGAAAGAGAAGGAGGAACAAAATGACACTAAGTTTGATAATGCCTCAAGGACTCACATTATTTTATATTTACAAAAATTATATCTAATGCGCATAAGGACACATGTAAGTGACAAAGTTATGACACTTGGACTGACAATGTTAGTGTTCCCCATAAGAACCACAGACTAATAAAAACCAAAGTATCAAGTGTAAGGCACCTCTTTGGGAGTAGTTGATGAAGCTATTGCTGTTGCCCTGGGTTGCCTCTTGAATGCTCAAGACACCATCTACTGCTGTAGACAGCACATACTTAGGATGCGAGATCTGGAGTATTTGTGCTGGATCTAACCCTAACCCTCCTTACTGCGGGCTAGAGAATGGCATCAGAAAACATCCTGCAAGCTGCCAAGGGAAGGAGTTAAGAGGCCTACCCAGCTGTGCCACTCACGCACTACAGTAATGGCCGGCATGGCGGGACACCTGCAAAGGTGAACTACGTGGCCCTCTCATGTCCCAGCAACATGAGGGGCATCAAACCTGGTACTGGACTCCTGACTAGCTTTTGGAGCCAGTGAATTAGTGGATCTTAGAAGAGAACTGTCTAACACCAGTTAAGTAGGAATTCCACCTACATCCTAAATCTTGTCCTTACACCCACAAGTAAGTGTGGCTGCTACCCCTCATCAAAGAAAACCCCTCTTTACAGAAAGTGGAAACCATCACAGAAAAATCACAACTGGATAAATGCAAAGATCAACAAATTATGGGGAGCCCAGCCTAACTCGATACATCTGCATTACAGTTCCTGTCTCTATGGATCAGGAAATATTATGGAAAAGCAGATAAGAGGATTGTAAGACCCAGAACATCGGGAAGTCACTATGAAACAGTCCTTCTCTGAAATCGTTACAGAAAAAAGACTGCAAGAGTGGCCATATCAATGGACATGCTAACAATGGCCAGGAAGAATTTCAGGTCCTCCTCTAGACAAATAACTATAGGAAATAATGGCCAGGAGAAGAATTAGCCTCTCCTACCGATGATACTCTTAATGGTTCCAGTGTAGATTGGTCCATGTTAAAACCATATGCATACCACCAACAAAACAGACTGAGCTGGATGCACTTATATTTGGATATATATACACACAGGCACACACACACACACACACACACACACACACACACACACACACTTGAGTGCACTGGAGGGCTTTCAGGGAGGGTAGGAAAGAGGGTCAGAATGAAGGTGAAGGAGGGCTGAAAGTAAATATATTTAAAACTGTGGTTTATACATATATAGATATTGGAAGTACAATTCCACATAGAGAAATAATTAATAGACAATGTCTATTCTAAGACATATTGCAATAATGTTGCAGGTAGCCTCCCAACACATACACACATATACAAGAGACAGAGAGGTTAATTAGGTACCAGGAAAGAACAAGTGAAATTAAACAGAAAACAGGGAAATCATATATTCTAAGTGCTCAGAAAAATAACTGTTAAGTTAGAAACATGCATCCTGAAAGTAGCTTTCCAGAAATTAAATTAAATTATAATTTCATTGAAAATTTGATGATATCATCTTTTCTCTTGCTTAGTGATTTATATAGATAACATTTCAGGAAGAAAGATATAATCCCAGTAATGAGATAGGGTGTAATGGATCAAACATAGACCTGGCATTTTCATATGAAGTAGAAAAAACAATGCCTAATTTATAGAGTTATAAGAGAATGGGCTGAAATATTGAACTATAAGGGCATGGAAATTAAAATGTTCTCCAGTCCCTTCCAATAATATTTGTGTTATTTGAAAGAGGAGTATTGATTAACTTTAGAGTTTGTTAAGAATGAAATTTCAAAGTTAATCACATAAGAAATGAAAGTAGAAGGCTTATTTCCTAAGTCTATGGAGTGGAAAGACATGGAATAAAAAAGAAATCAATACAAAAGATGAGGAAGGAGGAGAAATCACAGAAAGAAATATAAAAGAGTAACAAATAAAAATCACAAAGAAGGATAGCAAGAAGGAAGTAGCCAATACATGCACTGAGGATTGGCATAAGTCATGTGTAGCTCACCATGACTCCACAGCACATTAAAAAACAAAACAAAACAAAAAGCCTACTGTGAAGGATTGTATTGGCAAGTGATGGCTACCAGTTTTCATTTGGGTAATATAATATAAACGAACACAGTCTTCTTGTGGATGGAGCTCAGGGAAGTGAAGTTTATTATAAAAATACCAAGTAGGGGTATTGTGGTGCATGCTTGTAATCTATCACTGCAGAGTATGAAGTGAGGTTTGCTATGAGTTAGAGACCAACCTCAACTGTACAGCAAGGCCTTGTTTTAAAATACCAAATAGATAATGATATAACAACATTTGCAAAAAATTTAAATTAAAACATAAACAAAAAATCCTAATTAGTGTTAGATGTGATGGCACATGCATTTAATCCCAAAACTCAGGAAGTAGATGCAAGTTAGTCTCAGTGTGTTTGAAGCTAGCCTGGTCTATACAGTGAGTGCTAGGCCAGCCAGGTATATGTAGAGAGACTTTGTTTCAAACAGACAAACAAAAAAAAATCCAAATTATATGCTTTATATAAGAAGTATTTTAAAAATATAGCAATACAGAAAAGTATAGAAAAAGGGTTATAAAATAATGCAAGAGACAAATAGTTTTAAAAGGAATGTTAGTGTGGCTAATACCAAATCATATAGAACACAGAGAAATTAGAGAAAATAAATGCATATGACTTGATTGTTCATCAGAATTAAACACAATTTTTATTATTTTTAGAAACTGACCCAACACAAAATGACTATAGAGCAAACATATGTAGAACTAAGTTTGCAGTCCTGATCAGTGTGGAAAGAGATTTCCCCATGCCTCAGCTAGCAAGAGAAGCAACGTATTCAGTATGCTTAAATTGTAAATGAGACTTGAAGTTAGGTAGTTTAAATAAAGAAAAATTAGCAACCACAATATATGTAGGAAAAGCAGTTGAAAATACACAAAGTATGTGCAGGTCATGTGAAATGCTTATTAAATTCATTAATTTTTTTATCTGAAAACTAACAAATATCAGAAATTGTTTTGATAAAATATCATGTTTTCCCTTTCAAAGGAAGAAAACTATGATACACTCCTCCTTTATAGTCAACATTGTATTAAGGCCCTACCTAATGCCATGAAACATGGAAAAGAATAAGGTTGGAAGGAAGAAAAATAACTTGACTATTTGTGAATGGCATATAATTTATACGAAGTGTTCAAGTCAACAGACTATTAAACTCATTGATATTTTAGCAGGACCCTGGATACAAGGTTAAGGCAAAACTCGAGCCACATTTCTTTCTATGTGAGTGTAATTTGCTATGAGTGTGTGCATGTGTGCACACATGCCAGAAGACGACAATGTGGGATTACTCTTCCCTTCTACCTCCATCTAGCTCCCAGAGATTGAACTCAGGCTGTCAGGATTAACAGCCAGCACTTTTACCCACTGAGCCATCTAACCAGCCCTACAAATAACATTTCTATACGCCATTGCAGTAGAGAATGAAAATTCAAGAATCTCTCCTTACGGGCAGGCAGGACCGCTTAGTGTATAGAGGCAACTGCCACAAAAGCTCCACGCATCATGACATGTGTGAAGCCCTCACACTCACCCCTGTATCTCTGTCTGTTAACAAACAAGATGTTATAATGATTTAAAGAAGTTCTCATTTACAAAGAAGCAAAAAAGTGTTCCGTTAGAGCAGATGATTAATGTTCACCATTTACTCAAATATTAAAAAATTAAGTGGACAATGCAGTCACTCCTGATGAGACCTGATAGACTAGGGTCAGAGGGAAGGGGAGGAGGACCTCCCTTTTCAGTGGACTGGGAGAGGGACATGGGTAGGGAAGAGGGAGGTAGGATTGGGAGGGGAGGAGGAGGGGAGGTACAGGGGGGATACAAAGTGAATAAACTATAATAAAAATAAAAATAATTCAAAAAGAAGTGAAGGTTAACAAGAGATTCATTTAATCACAAAGGCTACACAGTGCAGATAATATACATATATACATATATATAATCTGATATATATTATTAAACATTTCAATCAATAAAATTCCTTATAGAAGTTTCTGAAGAACTTGATAACTAGATATCCTAATGTTTGTAGCTGGGAAAAAAGGACTAAGAAAAACCAAGACGCATATAAGGATATCTTCTATACTCAATCTTTATAATAACAGAAAAAATTATGTCTGTCATAGAAGTTCCGTTGAAAAGGTTATAAATTATAACATATTACCAAACAACCATTACATAATAGAACAATATTCCTTAGGTATGGAATAATAATCAAGGTACAAAACTCAAGTTGAGTATTATTCTCAATAATGTAAATTTATTTTCAAAAGCTGGTGAACAGATGCATAAATGTTTATATCAGCTGATTCCTCTAGAGTGGAAGATATTAACTAGACAGAGAGCTTATTTGATAAGAGATACCTAGAGGGTTAGGAGGTGGCAGGAGGAAAGATTTGGGTATTTCAGGAGAGATTTTAAGCATGTCCATGTGGCTTTGCATTCTAGGACAATGTCAGTATTCATCACTTGAATATAATACTCTGTGGCTTAGGAAAATATGTTAAGGGCCTTTTGGCTAAGGGAAACCCAGAAAGAAGGCATAGATGTACTACCACAAAAATAAACTATTTATATAACGAGCCCAGAAGAAACTTGGAAGTTAGCTAAGCATACAGAGGATGAAGGGGGAACCTGGAAACAGCAAAAAATTTGAGACAAACAAAGCTGGAAGAATTAAAAAAGAAAAAAAAAAAAGAAAAGGAAGGGTGGGGAAGTAAGAAAGATAAATTGTGAAAAGCTGTAACCTGTGTGGTCTTAACAAGCACAGAGTTTTAGAAAAGTAGGTTAATTATTGTCTGTATTATGTTAATAGTGTAGACATTAATCTGCCATTATCATTTTTATCCCACTAACCCATTACTGTAATAGAAACCCCAAGGATTAGAACTTCCTTTAGAGATTTCATGTGAGAGTGTGGATGGACCACCTCACATGCTCGGGCTCCAGAGCATCTCACATCCCAGCAAAGTCTTAGTTCCCAATCAGGGTAATCTGGCTCACAACTAAATCTCTGTGTGTGTGCTTCTGCATGCATGCGAACTCTTGTGCAAGTGTGCACATGAATGTTCACGTATATGTGTGTGTGTGTGTATGTCCTGGTCTTTGTTTTATCTTTTCTAAATACACAAGCGTTTTAACACTGAACTAGGTGAGGCAAAGAAAGATGAGAATTTCTCTTTTACCTGTACTTAACCAAAACTAGAATAAAATAAAATCTGAAGTACACAATGACTTCCTATCTTTCTTCTTCTATAGAATGAAGCCACTCACATCTTCTGTTGTGTGGGAGAAGGCAAGAAAAAGCAAGCAGTGAGCAAAGAAGAAAGTCGCAGAGACATGAATGTGGTGCAGAGAGGAATGGATTACTCAAACTGAGAAAGTTAGGAAAGCTGCTCCAGGACAAGAAGGAAAGTCAAATTTTTAGGACATTGTGTTATAAAAACCTAATAATCCTAAGAACTTTAGCATATTTTCTGGGCACAGAAAACACGAATGCTTCCTGCTTTTGTCTCTATGTATCTTTGTGATATCTTCTTTATAAACTATGTGTTGAAGGGTAACAAGAATTCATCTACATCACTCTATGCCCAACATTGAGCCTACTGCTAACCCTGTATAGAAGTGAACAGGTGTTTAGTGAATGAAGTTGATGTTAAGATAAAGAACCAATATTCTCACAACTGTATCTAACTGACAAACTTTAAAAAAATACAAGGATACAACAAGGACATTTGTTCAACCATGTTCGTAGCAGCTTTATTTGTAATAGCCAGAAGCTGGAAACAACCTAGATGTCCCTCAACTAAGGGATGGATACAGAAATTGTGGTACATTTACACGATGGAATACTACTCAGCAAAACAAGGAAATCATGAAATTTGCAGGCCAATGGTGGGAACTAGAAAAGATCATCCTGAGTGAGCTATCCCAGAAGCAGAAAGACACACATGGTATATACTCACTTATAAGTGTATATTAGACATATAATACAGGATAGTCATACTAAAATCTGTACACCTAAAGAAGCTAAGCAAGGAGAAGAACCTTGCTTAAGATGATCAATCCTCACTCAGATAGGCAAATGGGACTGGACAGACATGGAAGAGGGAGAAAAGAGGGAACAGTTCAGGAGCTTACCACAGAGGGCCTCTGAAAGACTCTACCCAACAGATGCTGAAATACATAGCCAAACTTTTGGCAGAGTGCAGAGAATCTTATGAAAAAAGGGGGAGATAGAAAGACCTGGAGGGGACAGGAGCTCCAAAGGAAGAACAACAGAACCAAAAAATCTGGCACAGGGGCACAGGGGTCTTTTCTGAGACTGATATTCCAAACAAGGACCATGTATGGAGACAACCTAGAAACCCTATACAGATGTAGCCCATGGCAGTTCAGTGTCCAAGTGGGTTCCCTAGTAATGGGAACAGGGACTGTCTCTGACATGAACTCAGTGGGTGGCTCTTTGATCTCCTCCCCTTGATGGGGGAGCAGCCTTACCAGGTCACAGAGGAAGACAATGTAGCCAGTCCTGATAAGACCTGATAGAATAGGGTCAGAGGGAAGGGAAGGAGGACCTGCCCTAGCAGTGGACTTGGGGAGGGTCACAGGAGGAGAGAAGGAAGGAAGGGTGGGATTGGGAGGGGATGAAGGAGGGGGCTACAGCTAGGATACAAAGTGAATAAACTATAATTTATAAAAAAATAAATAAACTCAAAACAAAACAAAAATACACTGCGGTTTAACTATTCTACCTTCTGGTAGGAATTTAGCTCATGTTACTTCCAAACATTTATTTCCAAAGTTATAAGGATACAGAGGCAGCAATGCTGACTCCTTCCCCCTTGTTGATTTCACAACACCAAGGCAAAGCAAACATGCAAGAGAACACAAAGCCAAGGGGGAGATGGCATCAGCAGCTTTTCAGGAAAGTTTAAGAACACTTAACTAAGGAGAACCCTAACTCTATGCTTAAAACATGGCAAAATGGGGGTAGAAAGATGGCACAGTGGTTAAGAGTGCTTGGTACTCTTGAAGAACTGAGTTTATTCCCAGCACCCATCTCACGAAGCTGACAACTGTCTGTAACTCTAGTTCCAGGGGATCTGAATTCTCTGGCCTCTGCAGGTCCACAAGTGCATGCATGTGTGTGTGCAAACACACACACACACACACACACACACACACACACACACACAGGAGAGAGAGATGGAGAGGGTGCTAGAGGGAGAAGGGGAAGAGGGAGGGGGAGAGGGAAGGAGAGAATAAAATAAATGCTTTAAAAATGACAACCTTCAGAACTGATTTTGGTGACAAATGTCCATGGACAGAGCAAAAAAGAAAGATAAGATTTATATAAACAATTAAATAAAATGAATTTTTATTGAAAAAAATGGCAACCCAAAGAGTAAAGAGTTTTAAGTGAGAAATTTATAAAGTTTAAAGAAAATGTCAGATAAACAAATACTAGTTTATATATGAAAGAAAACAGAATGATCAGAAACATTTGGTATGATACATATGAGAGAATATAATATTTAAGATACCAAATGTAATTGTTTTGTTGTGCAATTAAAATATAGCTTGTACAGATAGAAAACCAAAATCCACTTACTTGTCTTTTGAGATTAAATAAAAATAATGTACATAAGTTAAAAAACAATAAATTGAAGCAATATTTTAAATAAGCTAAATAAACTAAAGCAATATTCATGCCAAATATATTTTTGACTATAATATTATAAACTTAGATGTAAATTTGTAAAAGAGAAACATTTGATATTGAAAAATAAATTCCAAAGAAGAAATTAAAAATGGCATCACCCCATGTAAAACAGAGAATATGTGTAGTACTACAAATAGAAATAAGCAAAATTCCTTTAAATTTCTGTGTCTGTTTATGAATTCAGATGTTTGCAGCTGTGTATTGTGTACACCTGCCTATGGTGGCCAGAGTCAACATTGGGTGTCTTCCTGATTACTCTCCCCCTTTCGTTCTGACTCCCACCTTGCAGTAGACCTGAAACTCACCATTGGCTAGAGTGGATGGCCACAGAACTCCAATGGTCTGCTTGCCTCCATCTCCTTCCACAGTGCAGGGGTCACAGACACTCATCCAGGTGCCTGGCTGTCACTGGGTTCTGAGGGTCTGAGCTCTGGTCTTGAAGCTTACATAGCAAGAGTTAACTGACTGGGCTATCTCCCTAGGCAACCGTTATTTTAATTTTTAAAAATGTCTTATAAGCAAGAATCATAAATTTATAAATAAGCGAAAGGAAACCCACCCTGAACAAGAATTCAGTCCATTACCTGTACTCAGTCCTTCCACCCCCCCCTTGGTATTTAGCCTACCTTGCTCTTTCATGCATGTTATGCTGTACTCTTATGTACAATGGCTCACACACATACATGTTTCATTGGCTAGGTTCCCTATATGAGGGAGAATATGATTTTTCTTCCTTCTAAGATCGTATGGCCTTGTTTAATATTATACATTTGAAATGCATCCATTATTCTGCACATTTTGTAGTCCAATGCTGTTTAAAAAAATACAAAAACACACACTTACACTTGCAACAAGGAATTAGATTCCAAAAAAGCTATTGTGAAAAATGACACTGTCAGCCACTGGTGAAAAGGGTGGTGACCCTGATGTTGCTAGCGGGCCTGAGGAGATCTGAGAACCTTTAGGGACCTCCACTTGGGCAAAATGGGTCTTTGGATACACTACAGAAAATAATTTTAGGATTTCAGTATTGGAATCTGTTTAAAATATTTTAACAGGTTTAAAAACACAGATTAGTAAAAAGAGAGGTCCTCAGGAATGAAGATACGTTCAAGAGGAAGAACCTTATAAACAAATAACTGCTTGTTATCCTTGATCCAAAAATATTTAAGACTAAGCAAAGCAATGATTGTGGAAGAAACAAAATTTTAAAAGTAAAAACTCTTCAGGTGCCAAATAATCATTAATGACATTTCGTCCTCATTTACATGTCCTATCACATTTACATGTGGTAACTGTGACACGACAGTGGGGTGCATCACAGAGAGAGAGAGCTCTGAAGCCCAGCAGTATGAAACCACACAGCACTTTGGAAAAGCGGCCTGAAGAGCGGCGTGACAGCGCTCCTTGTATGCACTTACAGAAGCTGTCCTGTCGCCTTAAAGCCAGCCATCCCAGCAGATGTCTGCTGCCAGACTGCTCCCTCAAATGCTCCATGACACTCACTCCTTCAGCAAATTCTCAGACTGCATGTTTCTCAAAAGACATAGGAGGTTTGCTTACTTTTTTTGAGTCAGTGTTTCTCTGTGTAGCCTTGGCTGTCCTGGACTTGATTTGTAGACCAGGCTGGCCTCGAACTCATAGAGATCCGCCTTCCTCTGCTTTCCAGAGTGCTGGGATTATAGGTGTGTGCCACTGCACCTGGCTCTACATGTGAGGTTTATTGAAGACTTCATCTGCAGACTCATTTTACAGATAAAGCTAACTCATTGTGTTATATTTTTATAAAAGGTACTTTGTATGGGCCATGCACTACACACATAAATAACCTAATCTAATTTAAAGTCAATAATACATAATATTTTTAACATATGGACAATGTTTTAAAGACAGGATTTCTCTGTGTAGCCTTGTCTATCCTGGATTCACTTTGTAGACCAGGCTGGCCTCGAACTCCCAGAGATCCACCTGCCTCTGCCTCCCTGGGTGTGGGATGATAGGCGTGCACCACACCCAGCTGGACAATAAATGTTTAAGGTAAATAGAATCATGTAGCTATATCTTGCACACACAGTATCACTCAGTGTCGAGGGCTTTTCTAGGTGTGATAATAAGAAGTACGTATTGACTTTTCCACATAAACTTTCACTAGTCCATGAGCGTATTACTCACCTAATTGCATCATTGGTCTCTGAAACAGCTTTTAAATATTCTTTCAAATAATAGTAATTAAAGCAATATTTCCGGATCCTATATCCACGCCATTGTCTCTGGATCTATTGTAGATAAAAAGATAAACTATGTAAATAAAAAGATAAAATACGCCATTGGACATTTTTATAAAAATATACTTCTTAAAAGTCAAGATGACTCTATCCAATAAAGGCTTGAACAATGCCCCAACTAGACATCTTACTCCACCAAGTAAAACCTTTAGTGGCAGGCATGGGTAATGTAGTGTGGAGTCCCTCGACAAAGAGGCTGCATGGTCACCCTCTCCAACACCACAGGCTGTTGCCAAAGCTATTTGGTTGTTTGCCATAACCCGATGGTGAGGCCTTGTTGCTGAGGAAGATGGTATTTATGTAATTGAATATGAAGAAGTCAACTGGTATCCAACTAAAGCTTCACTCCTGCTGGCTAGCATCCATGATTCTGGATGGTACTCTGGACACTGCTATAGGAGACAAATTACATCACCCAGCTACAAACCTTGCAACTTACAACAGAGATATGCCTGCGAGATATAGTGGTGTAACAGTGGCACAGATGTAATAGGAGTAACCAACTACCCTGATTGGATTTAAGGGTCACTCCATGAGATGGAGCCCACATCTAGCACTACTAAAGTGGCAAAGAACCTGAGTCTAGATAGTTCATGAGTCCTATGGGAAAACCTATTACTATTATTCTGCTAAAGGAACCTAACGATAAAATAATTCTTGACACACTGTTATACCCACAGACCGTGTCTCACTCAGCTTTCATCAGAGAATCTTCTTGCAGTAGATGGAAACTAATGCAGAGACCCACAACTGGACAATATGCAGACAGTGACAGGCTTTGGAGCCTCCGGCCTCTACTGGGATATCTTTATCAAACCCCTTTCTTCAAGGCCCAGAAATCTAGGTGGCAGAGGAAGTAAAAGGATTCTAGGAGGTAGAGGTGGCAGATTACTGCAAAGAAATGGCAGCTTCTAGATAAAATGCAACTGATACACATGTAAACCCACAAAACTGTGACAGTGTGCCGAAGATCTGAACCAGGGCAAAGCAGACAAAATATCAGCCTTGGAATGGGAGGCAGACACAAAGTCCCATCCGTAATTTTCTGCAATTGATAACTGCAGGAATTGTGGAAACTCAGTTGCTCCAGTGGAGTGTCCCTGAGTATATCAACAATACTCTAGGTCAGGTCCCATGCCCAGGAGTAGGTGGCCAGCACAAAATGGATTCCATGTTTTTTGTGTGCTTTCTGCTCCTTTTTGTATTTTATTACTTGTCTTATTGATTTTCTTTTTAAAATTGTTTTATTATTTTTTTTTTGAGGTAAGAAAGAATCGGGGAAAGGGAAAGCATATGATCAAAGTATATTGTATAAGTTTTTAAAAAAATAATAGAAATTCTCAAAGAAAAAGTAAAAAACACAAAAAGTATCTTAAGGTTTTCTATGAATAGAGCTAGTAAATTAGTTGTAAATGTTATATCACCAAAATAAAAATTAACTATCTGATATTGTAATTTGTGTGTGGTTGTTTTGGGTGTGGTGTATATGCATGTGCATTAGCATGTTCTCATGTGTGTAGGGCACATGTGGGGATGCATGTGAAGCCCAGAGGTTGAAGTCAGATATGTTCTAGATCACTGCCCCACTGTTTACCTGGGCAGCTTTTCTAGCTGCAGCCAGATCCTGCTGGTCCACAAGTCTAAGCAGCCAGCTTACCTTGTCTCTCCCTCTAAAGCACTGGGATTCTAAGCATCCTCCATCATTCTCACTGCTCTTACATAGATACCGGCATCCAAGGCCCCATCCTCATGTTCCTAAGGAAGCTCTTTAGCCACTGAAACATCTTCCATCTATCTACTGGCCATGAAGTTGCTGTCTCAGGTTTTTGGTCAGAGCAGCTAATGCAACTCCTAACTGCATTGGTGATTGTATTAGGTCTAATTCAGGTAAATGAGTCTGTCTTTAAATAAAACATTATTTTTGTTCTTTTATTTATTTTTTAACTTTAATTTTTGTATATATTTTGGTATTATAATTTTGTTACTTCCTTCTTTCCTTCCTTCGAACCATGTCTCTTTCAAATTCATGGAATCTTTTTCTTAAATTATCATTATATGTATTCACAAGTCCTTGGGTTC
Source organism: Psammomys obesus (assembly GCF_907164565.1). Lineage (NCBI taxonomy): Eukaryota > Metazoa > Chordata > Mammalia > Rodentia > Muridae > Psammomys > Psammomys obesus. The sequence goes on along the minus strand of NW_026590859.1, from coordinate 7,220,929 downwards.
AAATCTCTAGTACTATCAAAGCAGGGGAAACCCTGATAGCTAATATTGTTTTTACTTATTTTTTCACTTTGCATAGCTCCTCTCTAGTAGCCCAGGCTGGCCTGGGATTTCACTATGGAAGCCAGGCTGTCTTTGACTTTATAGTCTTGCCTTAGTTTCCCAAGTGCTGAGTTGACAGGTCCTGTCAACTATGCCTGGTACTGGACTGCACCTTGACCATAACTTTGAGCACTGTTTTAACAGCAGCTGCTATTTAGTGACTTCTCATTTGTCCAGTGGGATCCTAAGCATTTTACCTCTATGCTTTTTCTTTAGAACATTTCTATGTGCAAAATACCATATTTATCTCATCATAGAAAAGAAAACAGCTTATGTAATTTTCTTATACTTATTCAGCTACCAGATGTATCTAGCCATTAAGCTGGAGCAATGACAAATGTATTCTTCTTGTTATTACAAACAAAATTAGAAAATAAATGAATGACAATTTTCCTTTTTTATAATTTGTTTTTAACTTTAATTTTATTTTTATTAATTATAGTTTATTCACTTTGTATCCCAGCTGTAGCCCCCTCTTCCATCCCCTCCCAATCCCACCCTCCCTCCCTCTTCTTCTTCTCCTATGGCCTTGCCCAAGTCCAATGATAGGGGAGGTCCTCCTCCCCTTCTGTCTGACCCTAGTCTATCAGGTCACATCAGGACTGGCTTCTTTGTCTTCCTCTGTGGCCTAGTAAGGTTGCTCCCCCCTCAGATGGAGGTGATCAAAGAGCCAGCCCATGAGTTCATGTCAGAGACAGCCCCTGTTCCTATTCCTGGGGAACCCTCTTGGACACTGAACTGCCATGGGATATATCTATGTAGGAGTTCTAGTTTATCTCCATGCATGGTCCTTGGTTGGAGTACCAGTCTCAGAAAGACCCCTGTTCCCTTGTGCCACTATGCCAGATATTTTGGTTCTGTTGCTCTCCTTGTAGAGCTCCTGTCCCCTCCAGGTCTTTCTACTCTTCCTTCTTTCATAAGATTCCTTGCACTCTGCCCAAAGTTTGGCTATAATTCTCAGCATATGTTTTGATACCCTGCTGGGTAGAGTCTTTTAGAGGCCCTCTGTGATAGGCTCCTGTGCTGTTTCCCGTTTTCTCCCCCTTCTGATGTCTGTCTCATTCGCTTTTCTGAAAGAAGACTGAGCATCTTACCCAGGGTCCTCCTTCTTGATTAGCTTCCTTAGGTGTACAGATTTTAGTATGATTATCCTATATTATATGTCTAATATCCACTTATAAGTGAGCGTATACCAACCAATGAAACTTCTTTTGAAGCTATCTTCTTATATCACCCAAAGGAATCCAAAACAGTTCTGTTTTTACCAAAAAGATGTAACTACACTTTTCTGAGGAGTGCTGGGATTGTGTGTAACACCTTTAAACACAAGGCTGACCCACAAACTCCCAGTCATGAGAATTCATCTCCTTTGCTCCTATATTCACCAGTTCTCATGACAATTCAAACAAAAATGTAAAGACTGATATCAGTATTGTAGGTAAAAGAATGTCTGAACCCATTTAAAAGACTAGAAGACATTCAGAATCCCCTGTTAGTCTCCCATAGGTTCAGCTGCACTCACTTCGTATATTCTAGGAATGGCTGAATGGCTCAGGATGAACGTTTTCCTGCAGTCTTTCCAAAGTCAGCACAGTTTCAAGGATGCAAGAATGTCTGTTTTCTCTAAATGCATTTTCATAGTCAATGGGTTAGTCAAGAGCCTAGTTCATGAAGGTTTATTCCCAACACTGTTTTCATTTGGGTTTTTTTTTTTTTTTCATTTTTTAGCTAAAGGATATTTAGCTTAACATACATATAAGTGAAATGTTGAATCAACATTGAATAAATAGCAATGCTGTCTGAAAGCATTTTTCTTTGTTATTTAAAAAGTCATTTAAAAGCATTTCACAATCATTTTACAGTCTGATATCTGTGGGGATTTTAATATTTTAGTCAGCTTTTCAGGATGGAAAAAAATGACAAAAAAAACAAAAAACAAAAAAAACCCAAACCAGCCACAACAATTACAGTTGTGAGTGTACTGAACAAGAGACATAAATTCTAGCAGCCAGATGAAGTTACACTGCAGTGCGATGCAACTGTATTGAGAGCCTGTCAATAAGATGTTTGTTTTTCAAGTTATCTTAATTTTATTTTTTCGATTTAATTGCTTTAACTATGGGAGAGCTGCACCTGAGTGCGGTACCTGTAGAAGCCTAAAGGCCTCAAACCCCCTGAGCTGGAGTTACATGCAGGGGGAACCACCTCATGTGAGTGGGTGCTCTGGAGCCAAATTTCCTGTGGAAGAGCAGCAACAGCTCTGGGCCCACGTGTGGTCTCTCAAGCTCCTCAAACAATCCCATCTTAGAGATCCACATTTTAAAAAAGATTTAGAAAGGATTGTTTCCTAGCAGTGGGAGTGGGGGCTGGCTCCGGCTCTGTTGCCTGCCTTTGGATCTCTTTCTCCTAGTTGGGCTGCCTTGTCTGGCCTCAGTGGGAAGGATGCTGCTACCAGGGTGGGCTGGTACCCATGGGGAGTCAAGGGTGAGTGGGGGAGGGTGTTGTGAGGGTGGAACTGGGAGGATAGGAGGGAGGGGACTTTGATCAGGCTGTAAAATGATTAAATAAATTAATGGAGAAAATTAATTAATTAAAATTAATTCTCCATAATTTAAACAAAATCATATAATGTCTGACAATATTGAGGAATTGGTGCAAACCACCTTCTAAGAAAATGGAAAAACAAATCAGAATACACATATATAAATAATATATGCAAATAAGAGCATTTTCTTGTTTCATCTAAGTTAATGCTTTAACTTCATGCTGAAGTATACATAATTAGCCTCATTTGAAAGAAGATAAAACTTACTTAGTGAGGTCAAATAACTGCCTAAGGTCACATGGGTGGCTGATGGCCTCCAGATGTTTCAGCACTCTTATCTGTTTACACAGCAACGGTGTGATAAGAGGACATGTCCAGATATACACTGCGGAAAAATGTATGCTCGGCAGCAGAAGTCACTCAGTGAAGGTGCTGTAGACAGCTCATGCCTGAAGATATTACTAAAGTGAAATGAAACTCAAGGTTCAGCAGACATCGAGGTGTGTGAGAGGAGTGGTGGGAAGGTTCTGTGCGACAGAGCACATATAGAGGCCATTTCTGAGAATAGCAGCCTGTGACACAAATTGGCTGAGTCACTTAGGCTAACTCTGAAAGGGATTCTTGAAATAGGGTAGGAGAGGTGAAGGGGGGCCTGGGCTCCTTCTTTTCCCAACTCTGGCAAGTACCAGACACAGTAGCAACCTCATCCACATAGGCTCACATGGGACCTTTTGAGATCCTGATATTCTTCATACATACCCCATTTGGTGAATCCTTTATTCACAACTGTATACTAAAGGACATAGTAAGTAAGTGATAGCTAAAGTGAAAATTAAAATTCATCCTCACTAAAGTATAGTTAGGGTTGCTATTGCTGTGTTGAAACACCACCATCAAAGGCAATTTAGGGGAAGAAAGGATTTATTTGGCTTACATTTCCACACTGTAGTTCATCATTGAAGGAAGTCAGGACAGAAACACAAACAGGGCAGAAACCTAGAGGCAGGAGCTGATACAGAGGCCATAGAGGAGTGCTACCTATTGGCTTGCTCTTCATGGCTTGTTTAATATGCTTTCTTATAGAATCCAGGACCACCAGCCCAGGGGTGGACCCACCCACAATGGGCTGTGCCATCCACCATAAATCACTAACTCAGAAAATGCTCTACAGGCTTACCTGAAGCCTGATTTTATCGAAGCATTTTCTTAATTGAGACCCCCTTTTTCTGATGACTCTAGCTTGTGTCAAGTTCACATTCAACTAGCCATCACAATAACTTAAGTGGCTTTGTGTAAAATGGGTGTAAGGAACTGAGCCTTGAGGAGAGCAAAGAAAATAGCTGTCAGGAAAGTGAAAGGGCTGAAATTCACTGTGCTTTACATATTTTCATGTTTAACACTGAGAGATTCCACTCCATTCTGGGTGGTCTGTGTTAAACATGAAGAAACTGAGGTGGAATAATTTACTCAAGCTCATCTCTCCATTATAAAGCAAATGGCAGAGTCAGGACATACAGCCACATCTCTCTTGACAGAAGTCCATGCCTTTTGCACTGCTGTCTTATGTGTTCATTATAAAAGGAAAGAGTGTATTTAATTTTAAAGGCTATTTCTTACAGTGCAGGGAGGCTAGTATAATGGTTGTTAGTATAGACAGGTCAGTAGGTAAAAATTCTGCTATCCTTCCTGCATGAGCACAACTGATATGTTTTTTTTTTTAATATTTCCTGTTGATATTCACATCCCAGTAAGTGGACATTTTTTAAAGCCAGAATAAATTTACAACATTGTTTTCCTTAATTTCAAGGTGAATGGGTGCTAACTTTAAAAAAAAATAACAAAAATGGCTAGTATTCATGCCCTTCAAAGTAATTAGCAACTTTCAGAAGTGATTGGAATAAAACAATTATTGTCATTGATCAGCTCTGAATAGATAATTTTAAACAAAGTCATTGTGTGCTCAGCAGATTACAGCTTGTTAAGCAGCAAGTTCTAAATGACCTCTTAAGCTAGTCAGATCAGTGATGCATATTCCTCATTAGGTAGCACCACATTGTAAGTGGTCTTATAAATAATGTTTATTTTAAGCACTGAAACAAATGGCAAAACCTTGGTATAGCAAAAGCCATCTGCTCACAGAAAAGATTTTCCTCCACTGCGTTTATCTTTATTCCCAAAAATCCATAGTAATCTGAATGTCAATGGAAGAGAAACAAAAGTCTTTTTTCCCTAAAATAAAAGTGAATAAAGCCTGGAAAGCGACCCCCTGACAGTGTCCTCCCCTGTTCAGATGCCCTGGAACATGGCGGCACTGGCTAACCTCAGATCTACCTACCTTGCATTGTAATGGAGGTATCACGAGGTATACTCAGAAGTTGTCTACTTGATCCCTTCCTATCTTCACATCAACACTGAAGTTTGGGAGAACTGTTTTTTTTGCGTGTGTGACTAAGACCAATGCTCTTCATTCTGTAGCCACAGAATCATAACACGATCCTCAGTCTATGAGGCCTTCGGTACCCTTTTTCTAAAAGAATTTACCAACATCTGCCTTTCGGAACACCAAGGTTCCTGTAAATCTTGCTTACAGCATGGCACAGTAAGCACGAGTAGAACTGTAAGTGGTCTAAAAGACTGATGAGGCCTGGTACAGGACAAGTTTAGCTGCTTCTAAGTAAAGCCACTATATACAGTCTCCTTACGCTCTTCATGGTGTAGACGTGAAGACAAAACAAATGAGACTTTGATGTTGTGATCTCCATTAATACACAGCTGTAAGGGTGAATCACTAAAGCTATAGCACTTTCTAAATTTGTTTTAAGTCATTTTTAGTGTTCATCTTGATGTTACGGTTTGTATTTTCCATAAAGTGAGCGCTTCAATCTGAACGGAAGTGATTGGGGTGCTAAAGTCAAGACAAATCACTCAAAATAAGAGTCTGCTGGCATCCTCCCAATCCCACCAGCTTTACTAAGTAATGACACCTGACTGAGAAATCACTACAAGTGTTCCAGGACAAAGGGGAGTCTCCAGGAAACAATCAGTTACATCTGTAGTCCAGTCCATTCCTACCGTAGTGCCTACTCAGGAATTTAAACACCCTAATCGCAGCAAAAGCAAAAATAATTTCTTTTAACAAGTGTGCTCAGTCCTCTGTGACGTAGAGCAAAATTACTCAAATCAAAGGCCTTCCATACATAGGGAAGAATGAGAGGGAGAGACAGCACTGACTGATTGCCCTGAGATATTTGTTTAAACACCTCCCATAAGTCAAGTACTGGAAACCGAAGAACGAAGAGCCCTTCTCTGGGCCCCAAGGGAATTCCAACATAGGTGTAGTGAAATCTGGCACTAAATTAGTAAGAGTAATAAAATGTTACCAGTTTTCATAGAAAAAATGTCTATGGTGAAGTAGAGAAATAAAAAGTCAGAGTGGTCAGCTCTACAAAGAGAGAGGAATCATAAATCCTGCAGAGAAAAGGCATTCCTTAAAAATGCAGCAAGTTAGGATGCTAACATCTATTATAAAAACACAAGCACATTATTCATGTACTCTGTTCTTCATTAGGAAAGTATGAACACTTAGTACCGGCTACAAACAAGTCTTTACAACTTCTCTGCTTCACTAGCATCTGACTATTGAATAACGTTTGTCACGTAAGCAAAGTTTTTAAAGTTCCACCTTATAGAAAGCTCACTTATAAGTAAATTCAGTTCTGGTCACTGCTCACTATGATCAGCTAATCTTAAAAATCAATCGTTGTTAGAGGATCATTTACAGCCTTGCTCCTACTCTATGACAAAGTTAACTCATCACAAGCCTCTGAAGGGAGTCTTTAAACTTCTTGTAGAGATGCATGTATGCGTGTGTGTGTGTGTGTGTGTGTGTGTGTGTGTGTGTGTGTGTGTGTTAATGTGGGTGTGTGCAGATGAGCACTCACACGGCGGCCAGAAGTAGATGCTGGGTATTCATCAGTCTTTCTCCAGCCCTCTTTTCCTTTTTTGATACAAAGTCAGTGAAGCTCAAGCTCATCAGTTTGGCTATGCTGGCCGAACAGACTGTTAGGGACCGGCCTGTCTCCACCCTGCCAGTACTGGGAAAACACCACCACCACCACACTTACCTTTTTACAAGAGTTCTGGGGGTCAGAACTCTCCTCATGCTTGCAAGTCAAACATTTTACCACTTAAGCCATATCATCATCCCTAAACTTACCTTTCTATTAAAAAATTAGCACATAAAAATGAACACAGAAATGATAGAAAAATTTTTCTATGCTGGAAACAAATTTTATTATTGTTAAATAATAAGAGTAATTTTAATTGCACTGTATGAGGTAGGATTCTAAGATCTCAGAGCCATGTTCATCTATTTATCACAATATGTCCATATCATGACATATGGACACTGATGCATTACTTCATTAATATTTGCGGTCTTTCTTTACTTTGGCTCAGGGACTCCTGACACGGTAAAGCACAGGCATTTATAACCATGTGGTTTACAGTGCTGCCAGGGGTTTAGCATAGCATAGCTAACTTTTTAACTAGTGTTCTTTACCCTCCTTGCCATTAGCATATCAATCAGATTTGCATTACTCTGCTTTGCTGGTCTTATTAAAAGCGAATTCAGGGCACAATTGACTTTTCATCTGTTTAACAAGTGAAGAAATATTTACCCTGACAGCCATTTTATTGTAGAGATCCATCCTCATATTATAATACGTTGCCTGAGAATCAAGAAAAAAGAAAAGATGGCATAGATTTCAGTTACACAAAGACAGTGCAGCCTATTTTTACATATAAAGGATAAGAATCTTTATACATAATACATAATAAGAGTTCTGGGTTTAGAAAATGAAATCAAACTTTGTATTGAAGAGATAGGCTTCCTAATACATAATGCAAGCTTAACCAGAAAAATCTATGGTAGTCAAACCCAGAGCTAATGGAGATATATGATCATAAAATGCTCTCCGCTGAGTTTGATAATCAATGGTGCTCTACTGAGAATAGAATAACAAAGCAGAAATATTCACAAGTGCTGGTGACACGTCGTATTGTATGATTTATTCACTGGGGTTCTTTTAGCCAAAACTCACAGGAACATAAAAGGAATTCATATTTCAAGACGTCGAGTTTAATGAAAAATTCAAAGAAATGCTGTCTTCAGTCGAAACCATTCAAGGATACGGATGCAGTGATGGGGCAAAATTGTGCCTTCCAACCATCTATGTGAGATGCTATGTGCTTAGCTGCCTCCCGAATCAGCCTTGGGAATTTTGTTTCATTTAGTATTCATTTTACCTCCATAAAATCACAAATATAATGATACCACGTTACAGCAAGTCCCTTGGTAGAGTGAAGATTTCCTAAACTCTTAGTTTCTAAGAAAGACACTTTATGTATTACTACCCAAATCGATGTATAATAAAGAAGCATTTAGCAATGTTTCTTATTCTAATGAAAGTACTGTCTTGAATTAAATTTCCCTATCTGTCCTGTCTTTTAATTAAAAATAAAAAAATTCACAGAGCTCGCCAAAGTAAAATAATCAGTAAAAGCATTCACACGTATATTTTTCTCAATATGATATTCTTAACACAAAAATACAACTCTCACCTAAAAGGGGTAGTTTATTCTGAAACCAAATATGATTGACATAGCTCAGAAACACAGATTCAGTTTACCTCAAATTCCAATGTTCCAATGTGATAACATGGTTATCGAAGTTTTAATAGTTCAGGAACAGAGAACGTCATAACGCAGGGCACTTTTGGAGTATGCTGGTGACCCGTCACGGGTCACAGCAAAGCACAGAAATAGTGGGTGATGGAAACCAGGGTTGTTTGTTTTTTTTTTTTTTTTTTAACTCACTATGAAAGGTTTTACATGTTAGTCAGAAGGCTGTTAGGTCAGACACAGAGATGGGCAAAGAATGATTATCAAGAAATCTGAAGATGCCAAGACAAATTGTAACTATGGTCTGAACCTGCAATGCTCTAGGAGTCCACAGGCACTGACATTCTGAGCAGCTGGTCAGCCCTCAGAACAGCCAGTAGAAGGTACGGGCCTTCCCAAGAGCTTTCCTTTACAATATAAAACCTCACACATTTTTTTTTTCCTAATCAAAAGTCATACAACTAATAGAACGTCACCCTAGCTTATGAGTGCTAAGTTTTCTGGGGAAAATGAAAACATACATTCCACCCTCTGTCACGGGCACTTCTTCCTCATGATAGACATGACAGAATCCATACACATGGCCTTGCCTCTGTTTAGCCTGTATGAGTCACCTAGCCTGATCCGGAGCAAAGGCGGAGAGTCTGGGGAGTGCAGGGATGTGTGCTTCATCAACAACAGTCTGAGCAGCTAAAGAGCAGTGGGCTGCAGTACTGTATCTACATCACTGCCTTTACCTTCTGTCTTCCTTAAAGAGAGCAGAGCGTAATTCCTGTCACTGCAGTGAGTTAAAATACTTACTTGCATATTATATCAGTCATGCTGAAGCTGATCACTCAGCTGTTAAGAGCTCATACTACTCTTCCAGGAGACCTGAGTTCAGAAGTTCCAGCCCCCACAACTGCTGTCGGTAGGTCAAGGCAACCAATACCCTCTTCTGTCCTGTACAGGCACTCACATACATACACACACCCACATACACATGTAGATACATAACTAAAAATAAAATACTTTAAAAATGTGAATAGCACAGTTAAAATGATTCAAATGATATATTTTATTATGTATGTTTCATAATCTTAAAAAAAAAACCTAAAAATTTGTATTTGAACTGTCCATATCTCTATCCAGTCTCAGAGATGTAGATACCTATTTCATATTTTCATAAGATTTCAGTTTAGTCTTTGTTTTTCTGGTCTGAACAATGATTTTTGCTATAATAATGTTATATTAATGCAGCTGGATAAGTAGAAACATGGCAACAACTCATATAACATTAGCAAAATGAAAAACTATTGCAAGTTTTCAGCGAACAAAATTCTTATTTTTCTTACTATTTACAAATCTTCTATTCCTTTGTTATTGAGAACCAAGTTCATTTTAAATAGGAAGGTGACATCTGTCATAATGCTAAGAATAGGGAGACACATTATTTCACAATAATGCAAATATGGTACCCACTCACTGATGCTCAGTCAGTGTTTTTTTTCGGGGGAGGGGGACAGTAAATGGCAGAAGAGAATGGAGGAAGGCAGGAGGAAAAATGAGAAAAGAAGGCAAAAAAGATTGATACCTCACATGTAAGACAGTAAGAAAGCCTGAGCTCAAAGCCTAGCTTTGAACACTGTCAACCTCCTGTGCCCTTTTCCATACCACATGGGCCAATTTTTAGAATCTTCTTCAGATCTGCTCATGGGATACATATTCTTTTTGAAAAGGTACTTACTTGTCTGCATGGCTGATACTCATGTGGGTTTCTATTTGGCAAAATTTGTCCAAAGTGGTCATGTTTCTGTTTATAACAGTTCTCCTTTCTGATTTGCTGGCCACTGGTTCTGCTCAGTAAAGGACCATGCTGCGGTCACTGTGAGGCCCTGAACATCAAGCTGCCTCTGAGAAGCCTCTGAGTCCTCAGCACAGAATGGCCCTGCTATCTCACACTGAAGACATGAGTCCCTCCCTCCTTCCACCTTTTTCGGTCATTCCCTGAACATGGTCAGGCCTTCTTTTTCTTTTGACTCTAAGTATTCACACCCACTTCTTGTTACGTTGGCTCCGTCCAGACACCTCATCACACTGATTTTTACAAATGCATGCTTTTATTGAGTCCTTTGTGATTTAAAAAAAAAAAAAAAAACTTCAGAATTTTCTAGTTGTGTAATATAACTTATTTTAACTGTAGTGAACACACTTGAATGTTTTATCTCCCGGAGTGAATGTGATGAAGTTCTAAGCTGAAGCATGTAGCATGTAACTGTTTCATTTCTCCAGTAGAATAATGATTACTGGTCAGAATATGTCCACATTGCTGTCTTTGTCTCTCTGCCTCTTTGCCTGTCAGAATGACTCTCTTTCTCATACCTTCTTTCTCTTTCAGTGAAGCAGTTCATGATGGGGAGTCAGATAAATGAGAACTACTCTTGTACGGGCAAAAGATATCAAGATTTCTTTCCCCTCATTTCTAACAACTCCTTTCCCTTATCCGTTTATCTGATTCCTCTGTTGTTCTCAACTGTACACTGCTACCCCTGCCTGCAATCTTTCACCTGTCCTTTTTGGCTGCACAGATTCTTTTTCCTGTTTTCTTGCAAGTATATATAGAGACTCTACCCTTCCTCTCTATTCCAATTACTACCAACTGGAACTTAAAAGTTCTTACTTCCCTAGCTCCCGTGAGGACTTTCAAATGGCTTCCAAAACTAGAACACAGGTATTTCTGAAACAACAACAAAGTGGAACCTCAAACTTTTTTAAGTTGTATTTTTAATGACATACATGTATAATGCTTGTTTGTGTAGACAATTTATAACCTTTTCTCACACATACATGCTATTATAATTTATTTTATTGCTCTTTGTCCACACACACCCCCCAACCACCACCTCCTCCTCCTGTGTCACATATACTCCATTCCCAGCTTCCTTCTTGGTGATGCCATGATTAAAAAAAAAAAGTTCCAGCTCCTGGGTAAAGGTGCCCTCTCATGAGAACTGCTCTTTGGTCAGACTTCGAGCTACCCCTGCAGCACACTTCACTGCCTGAGCTCACACTGCCAGGCTGCCCCAGACCAGTTGCTTCCTGATCAGTGTAGCTCCAGGTTCCCCTAACATGGTGCAGTCCTGGGCAGCTAGAGACACACAGCCCCTTTTGAAATCTGTATTTCGGTTTCTTCTAGTTAACTCCTTGAAGGATAAATTTCTACTAAAAGGTTTTCCACCTGAATCAGTTAGATTTCTCCTTGTCTTCACTCTGGCTTACATCTTTTTGTGGAGTGTACAATGGTGCAGGAACAAACCGTATGTTAGTTGATCTTGCTATTGTTGTTAAGCATTGTGACAGAAATCAAGAGGAGAGGAGTTTCAGGCAAGACATGGCCAAGCCATTCAAAAGCATAACATTTAAAGTAACACGTGCTCTTAAAGTCACAGAGGCACTTACAGAAATACGGTGAGAATGCAAGATTTAGAAGTCACAGAGCAGCTAAGAGGGGTTTGTTGTTTTCCACAGTACTGCCTCTCTGAGCGCATGATTAATCATGAAAGTGACTTACCACTAAGGACTCATAAAGGTATATGCTTTGCCTTCTTTTCAAGTAACTGGTAACAGTGTAGTTGGAACCATTGATTTCTAAAATAGCCAGCCTCCTTTTGCCATAAAAACTAAAACCAAATCTTTTTTAACCAAGCTGAATTTATTTCATGATTGCGATGAAAATCGACAGAATTTTACGTGAATAATTTAGAACTTTAAGTCATCCCATGTTTGTTATTTATTTTAAGTTTAAGACTCTGAAGAGAAAGAATTAACACATTTAACTCTTTCCCCTGACACTGAAGGTGAAGAATCATGCCTATATTGCAATTGATTTGGAAATCCCACAAAGAGAAATGCCAAAATGTTGGGATATTTTCCTATCTACAGAAAAAGCATTTGTCTAGTGCAAAATAAAAAATCCATAAAAGCAGTTATGTCAATCTATTATTAGTTTAAAATCATGGCATATTTTATATAGTTTTTCTTCTATAATAAGAACAATCTGCATTTATCATAGTAAAACACAATGGAATTTAAAGTTTATTTTTTGCCGCATTTAAAGTCATATAAAGCTCCTTTCCTTATTATTCTAATGTTCTATCAAACACTAATCTTTTGTAAGAAATGTAGAGGGGCTGGAAAGATGGCTCAGTGGTTAAGAGCACTGTCTGCTCCTCCAAAGGACCCAGGTTCAATTCCCAGCACCCACATGGCAGCTCAAAATTGTCTGTAACATCAATTCTAAATGATCTCACACCTTCACACTAATGTACCTAAAATTAAATAAATCATTTAAAAAAGAAAGTGTTTTTAAAAAAGAAATGTATAATGCTTTGCTATATACTAATACTTTGAGCCTTGACTATCCAGCAACGTAGTAGATAATTTTAATAATTTGAACAATAACGTTTTAAAACTACAATTATCTTTATCAGTTAAACTGTTCTACTATAAAGCTATGAGTCACTGACCGGATTATCTCAGCTGAAGACAGGACTAAGTTACATACATTTCTTTCACGGTAACATCAAATTAATCATGTATTATGCTAGTCTTTATAGTTTCAAATTGCCCTCAGGCTGAACTAAAAAAAAAAAAAAGCATATTTGATTAAGAGCATAGTACTAATTATATAGTGGCAAAGTCAAGAACAAGAATGCCTCTTAAAGGCCAGCTGGGGTGTGACCTATGTCCCACTGGCTTACAGCGTAGGGCCCAGCCTCAAGCTAGTAGGAGAAGAAACAGGTAGAGTATGAATCATTTTGAACCATTTTAAATGTGAAGGGAGATATCATTTGTGTATTTCACTTCCCACTGCTAGGAGCAAGTAAATGCAATAAATTGCTTTAAACGTCCCTTTAAAACGCAGAGGATTATATTCTGAAGGTCACATCCAGTCCTCACCAGCCTCGTGCTGTTCTGCACACTCCCTGTGCCAGGTGATCAACATCCTCGCTGCTTTCCTTGTTCCCAAGGCCACGCTTATACCCAGAACTTCCTTCACACTGTTTTCTCCAAGGCTAAGTCCAAGGTTCATTTCCTTGACCTGCAGAGACTGCACTAACTGTCCATATACACAGTTATCTGTAGATGTCTCAAGAACAGGTGGATGGCATACAAGAAATGAGACAAGGTTGTTCTCTGGCCTGTAAATGCATGAACACATGTGTTTCCACACACATAAGAACATGCATACAAATGCACATACACAAAATGATATATATATATTTTTTCTTCTATCGATATAGATATATATAGATATATATATCTATATCGATAGAAGAAAAAATTTAAGAAAATTTTATTACAACAAAGTAATGTTATCCATTTTCTCTGAGTGCAGAAATTGAGTGACCATTGTACAAAAGTCTTTTGTATTTATGTGCAACCTTTCTATATACCTAAAATTGCTTCAAAACTACTTTTTAAATGGCCTTAAATATCAATAAAGGTACAGTGTATTTTTAAAAGGAAAACTGGATGTCCAAGCTAGAAAGAAAAAGGAGAAAGCAAGCTTTAGTCTAAAAAACAGCACTGAAAGGCATCAAAAGAAATGTTTTTGACAAAATACTAATAGAATGTTGACACTTTTTCCACTCTGAAGGACAAAACGGGTTCAAGTATAACATAAAGTTTTCCATTAAAAAAGCATAATTAAGTTCAGCTAGAAGCAGAATTCTGCATCTGTGCACATTAAAATCAGCAATAAGGGCTATTCAAATGTATTCTAAACAAAAGATAATTACTCAAATGCCTAGCATTCAATTTGAAAAAAAAAAAAAATTCCCCTGCCTGGCAAGTGAAACACTCAGGGAATTATGGACTTGTAAATATTCTTCACAAGGTTTCCTATCTAAAATGTTAGCACAAACAGAAAACAGGTATTTGATTTAATTCAAATGCTTGTATTCCAAATAGTGCCTTTATCAACGTCAGGTGTGAAAGATGTTAGACACACTGTGGCCAGACCAGTGCCTGACCAGGTCCAGTTTATCTCTGCTTCGGAAAGAAGGGAGCAGCAATGACCTACTTAAAAACATTAGTTTTCACTATCTATCCAGTCACCAAAATGCTCATAAGAGGACATGTGCTAAAGCATCTCAGTGAGAGACTACATTAGTGAGAGGCACATTGTGCGTCCTCGCAGAAGTTCAGCACAGGACGTCGCAATGGTCAGAGTCGCACACCATGTAAAACAATTATAACAGACTAAAGTTGTTAAGTATGTGAACTATGGCTCCAAGCACACAAGGGCAAGTCTGTGCTTTGCATGCACAACCTGTCAAATGAGTATCATGAGCCAAGTTTTAAAGAGCATCTTGATAAATCTGCAAAATGACTGGCAAATAACGTATACTTATTAAATTCCAGCCAGCATAAAGACACCATGTAATCATTTGTTGTGTATCAAAACTAACTGAAAATACATAGTGATACATTTACAAATATGTAAGTATTCAATGAAGCCCATATTGGGACTATTATTTGCTGATTTAAAAATAATGTCTTTAAATTTTTTAATCATTACACTTATTTACTTCTTGGAATGTGTGTGTGCATGCATATGTGTCACGCTGCAGGTGTGTAAAGGTCAGGGAGCAGCTTGCAGGAACCAGTTCTCTCCTTCAACCAGGTGGGTGGTAGAGACTGAACTTAGGTCATCAGGCTTGGGGAAAGAGCCTTTAACCAGTGAGACATATCATTTGTCCTATTTACTGATTTTTGAAATCTCATTCACCTATCAAACAAAATTTGTAGAGACATGCCATGTCTGTGTTGCATACTAGTATCCTCATGAGCTTGTTCGTGGGCTGTCAGGGAGACACTCATGGAAGATGAGAGATCCTAGCTAAGCTGCATGCCTGCCTGCACATAGCTCACCACTGCACCGTTCTACCTCGCCAGAACATGCAGATAACCGTCAGCACAGGAGTCCGCTAGAGGCTCAGAATGAAAGGGATGAAAATTGAAATAGCTAATGCAGTTTGGGTTTAATGAAATTAGTCACTCAGGAAAAAAAAAAAAAAAAAAAAAAAAAAGAGCTTCTCAGAAAAGTCTCCTTGCCAACATTCAGCTCAGGCTTTTCCTTGTGTTGTCCCCTATGCATTGGTGCAACCAGTGGAAGCCCACTTAGAAGACAGGATTGATTTACCTCATGGTTTTGAGGTATCAGGCCATGGTCAGTGTGGGTACTCTTGTTTGTAGGCCATGATCAGGTAGAACTGCACAGCAGAGAGACACAAAACTGGTCACTCAATGGGACCAGGAAGAAGAGACAGGCAGGTGAGGGGGAGGTAGGCACAGAGGAGGGAGGAGGAATCGAGGTGAGGGCTGGAACAAGACAGCTCCCGAAGACATACTTCAAGTGACTTCTTCCTTGAGCTCAACCCTACTTCCTAAAGGTTCCAGAACTTTCCATACCAGCACCACAATTCATCAGTACAAATACTTCTGGGGGACATTTTAAACAGGAACAGTTCATCTATAACTATTGGTCATGAGTAATTTCTAAACTATATGGAAAAATTCATCTTTACAGCATGTTATATAATTAAAATGTTGGCATAATATAAAATTTATATTTACCTCAACAATAAATTGGTACTGTTTTCTGCCTAGGTAACTTCTCCACCACTTCTGCATAACAGTCACTACTCTGTTCAAGTGCCTAGGATGAAAATATGGGTATTAGTACATGTTCATTGAAAGAAAAATGTCTTTAGAGACAATGTCAAATTCAAATTTAAGGTTCTATGTATATTCATTCTATTTTTATTATTTTTTCCTCTTGTTTATTTTATCTCTTTGATACAAAGTCTTGATGCCTGGCTGGAAACTTATTATGTAGATGTAGCTTGCTTTGGACATATGAAGACCCTCATGTTTCTGCCTCCCAAGGACTAACATTACAGGAGATATAGAATATATATAAATATATAATATATATTCTATATTCCTAGAATCTGTTATATATATAATATATACGTATATATTATATACATATATATATATTAAGCCTGGCTCTATGTGAATTGTTTTCTTGACTATAAATGATTTGTTTTTCAGCTTAAATAAGTTCTCAGCAAAAAGGCTGGAAAAAAGAGCCTGAAATTTCACACTTGGAGAAACTGAGGCTCATAGTTGCTGATTCCCTAATGGCTAGTCTTATCAGTGACAGATTTAGGACTCCCCTTCTGTCCTTCTGTGGCTGGGCTGGGGACAAATATTTATCAGCTTCCCTAGGGTGTTCTGAGCATGCTATGCCCATGCCCTCAAAAATCCCTTCACTGCAACAATGTGCTGTGTCCAGCTGTCAGCCACACCCAACAGTTACACATCTGGGAAGGTATCCCCAGCATGGGCTTATCACTTCCTTCCACATGGGATTGCTCTCCCTGGCTAAAGCTCAACAATCAGTAAGCTCTGATGCTGTCAAAGAATGAAAACTTACTCTGAGAGATTATTAATCAGGTATAGAAGGAAAGTACTAGGTAACTTTCATTATTACTTGGGCTTTTAACTAAATATTATTTTACCTTCAATTATTTTCATTCCGTATTATATTATTTTCATACTCACTCCTGTGTGTGTGTTGGCTCTAGGGTTCCCTTATATCTGACAAGTGTTTTCCCACAGACCTACCTCCCCAACACTCTTACACCTTATTTTGAGGCAGGGGTACACTCATATATGCAGGCTTCCCTTGGACTCACTATGTAGCCCAAGTTAGCCTTGAGCTTGCAGTCCTCCTGGCTTAGAGAAAACACATGAAAATTGTGTATATGTACACTTCCCAACTGATGTGTTGAGAAATGACCTAGCGATTACTGGTAAGATCATGTTAAGAGCTTAGAAAAATAGTTCTATGTCAACAAACATGTACTCGTGCATTTTCTCATATTCACAGTATCTCTGATGCCTCACACGAGTAGGGTGAATTTAAAGAATGGCCTTCGCAGGCTTGTTCCTGGATTTCACAGTGCTGAAAAATGAGGTTGCACTTTACAACTTGGAACGTACAGCCCTGGCTTCCATTAGGAGATAAGGAAGGGTTGTAACTGTGCTCATCAGTGAGCTTTAGGGGTTATTATAGACCAGACATATCCTTCCACTACCTTATGTAGGAAAATGTTTGTTCACATGTACAGTGCGCCTCCAGGAATAGAAGTTAGGACCTGGGTACACCAGGCAAGCACTGCACTCCTGGGCTGTACTGTGGATCCCTTCTAAGCGACAAAGTGACCATTTAAAAAAATGTTTTGACTATTGAAGAAAGGCATGAGAGGAGTTCAGATAGGGGGCGATCCATCATTAGATTAGAATATCAATCTAATAGATTAGAATATCACCATTTTAACATCATTGCTTTCATCAACCAACATGTTGGGAAATCTCAAGATTCTTCTTCCCCAGTCCCTTTCCCAGCCCATCAGTTAATTCATCCATATAAATGGACTTCATTAAGGAACTTTGTGTGTGTGTGTGTGTGTGTGGTGTGTATCTGGTCAAATGTTCTTGCAGTATTGAGACTTGTTAACGGTATACTTTTGGCAGATATATTTCATATATCACTAAGAAATAATCAGAAGGGCTCGATCTCTTTCACAGGGACACCATCAATATGACTTCATTTTTGAGAGAAGTTAGAGGGTATTGGAAATGAGAACCTCATAAACAACTTGCACTCCCCTGGGACATGCATTTGGGTTTTAAAGGAGGCTTCCAGGGTAAAATTCACGTACCTGATGTATGCCCGGACTTGGCACCCTCGGAACCAGCTCTGAATCAGCACAGCTGCATCGTTTTCTTTTTTCCTGAACATGTCAACAGCACTAAAAAGCATTTTAAAAGTATTTCATTAGTAACTAATGTAATTCTAAAGCAAATCAACCTGTTAACCTTAATTTTTAATTTCTTCTAAGATGGTAATTACAATTCTAATGTCATTTTAAAGAAATTAAAATGCTAAATTAAGAAAAACACATTTCAAAAAAAATGAGCAGTGTTTTAAAAATTAACCTTTCTCTGAGAAGCCATAAGCTTTCAACAGCTTTGCCTATTTTATTTTTATAATCATTTGTTATGCTACTAATTAATCTGGTAGCAATTTTTTATTAGGGAATGAAAAACAATGTGCTACTTTGTCAGTATTTTTAAAACATAATTATTTGAACTTACGGTTTAAATGCCACTACACATGTATCATGGGAAATAAAATGCCTGCATATTTAACTCAATCATCAGTTAAATGAACTGCCTCTAATTCAAATGAATCTATCATAAAAAGCTTACTCTGGTAAGAGACTGCTTATATTAAAGAATTCAGTGTGTAGGTCATGGACTTAGAAGAAGACAGAGAACTTAGTTCTTAGGTTTTTCTGATTTGCAACACAGAAAAGCTTGAGTGAATACCTATTTATGTATCCATCCAAATTGATATCAATGTTGTCCGGCCTTTCCGCTGCCAACTGATGCAGTGACAGCACAACAGCCTGTGGAATACGGCTCTTTTACAAGGTGGCGGCGTCCTCACGGCTCAGCGCCTCGTTTGCTCAGTGAACACAGTTGGTAACACAGTGACACCTCTTTCATATTATTGTTTCGGTAGGTAAGTGCTTCTGTAGAAACCAGGTTGGGGTGTATGTATATGTGTGTTGTCCACAGCTTGGCACGAGTATCTTCCTCAACTACGCTCTATTTCTTTCTTTCTTTCTTTCTTTCTTTCTTTCTTTCTTTCTTTCTTTCTTTCTTTCTTTCTTTCTTTTTTTTTAACACAGACTCCATCTCATTTTTTTTAACACATCCTCACTGAACCTGGAGCCCAATGATTCATAGAGGTTGGCCAAATAGACTTCAGGGATCCACTGTCTCTACCACCACCCCCACAATTGGCTGTAGACACACACGCCTGGCATTTTGTGTAAGCATTGGGGGGGTTCTGAACTGAGGTCAGAGCGTGAGCCTTGCTTGCACAGGAGACCCTCTACTGAGTGAATCTTCTTTCTATATGACACAGTTGCTTTTTCTGGAAAGATGTATTTTTTCATTAATGTTAAATAAAATACGAATTTCATATAAATTTATACATATATGCAGAATTAAACAGAATAAATAAAACACTTTCAACAATACAATTTAAAAACAATAGTTATAAGGTTTACCAAAAACAAAGGTAGGTTTAGCAATTAATCTGTCAATGTTAAACAGCTATTTTAAAAGCGGATGGATTACAGTGCTACATAAGAAGTGACAATTAACCTAGAAAGCCAAACTAAGAAGGACTCACAGGAGCAAAGAGAGGATCGTAAATGCAGCATTGAAGCTGATCCATCTGTGGAATGTAGTATGGAGAAAATTCACACAAACCAGCACCGTTGGTATGCTGGCGTGGAACACACGAAGAACCAGGAGATCAACCTCACCTGTATTCTTGGATTTTGTGTTTGCACTTCATGTGTGAGGAAGGGAAGTTTAAAGCCTTCTTCCAGAGCATTCTTGGCTTTCCAGATGCTAAGTCGGATCATTCCACATTTTACACTGGACACAGGTGTATATAAGGGCTATTTGCTGATGATCTCTTTATTAAATACTAAAATCCAAAAGGAAGCACTTATGTATTTCCTATAATGCATTTGCAGTGCCTCTAAGAATCACTAGAAGCACTCTTGACAGTCATTCTGTATCATACCAAAGGCACTCCTAATGCGGGAAGATGCACTGGCAGATTCATCCCAGGGAGCATGCCATTCACACATTTCCCTTAACAGATACTCTAACTGAAAACTTCCCCCAAGTTCAGTGTCGTAGAAGGTCTAGTAGGTGCTCGACACCATTAATTGCGTATCTGGTTATAGGTAAAAGAATTTACTAATAGACCGTTATGTGTTAGGCACTGTTTCTAGTAGTTCACACATCAGAGAATTGTATCTAAGCTTTGTCATGAGAATATAATTATTCCTTACATACCTCTCTTTTATTTTTCTAGTGCTGGGGGTGAAATATAGGCCAAGTGTGTGCCAGACAAACACTTTACCTCTAAGCTACACTCCCAGTCCATTGCTATCATCCTCTGACCAAGATGATGGCAATGTAGTAGGAATCCATGTCAGAGCTTAAGTGTGACTCCAGGTAGCCTTTCTCCAGTGTGAGTTCTTAACCATCCCTGTTTTTAATTGGAAAAAGAGGAAAGTAGGTTAGAAGAGTAGAAGAGAAGGGTAAAAGGAATATGTAAAAGAATAAAGATAATCATTTCCAAATGTTATGACTAAAATTCAATAGTGACTTAATCCAAAACAAATAACTGAAAACTTTATGAACTAACATCAACATCTAGAAAAAGACAATTTTTAAATAAGCTTATTCTGTACATTAAAAAAAACTGAACTTCCAAAATTGAAAAAAAAAATCTGTATAATATCAGTTATTTCTTTGATAGAGAAAATGCCACTTTGGATGATAGTGGGTCCTATCAAAGACAATAAACTCCCAGTACCAGGTTGAGAAACCTCCTTTTCAGTCATTAGCCAGGGGAGTTCAAGCAGCTTCCAAACAATATAGGGTATTGCTATTGCCCTCAGTTCCCTCCTACAGTTTTGAGGCAAGTTCCTACTGCTGAAGTCACCATGCATTTCAGACACAAGATTTGAAAGAATGGAGCTAAGATCTGGCTTGAAGTTTTTCCCTGGAGTGAACTTTCACAGCACCAGAGGAGCTAAGCAAGCTGTCAAGAGAGAAGAACAATCAATGGCTCCATTTAGCTAAGATACCTATAAACCACAGTATGATAAGCAAGGCAAAATATCCTCAAAAGTGCAAAAGTAGCACTTATATCTTGCTGATAACCAACAGCAACCAACAGAGAGCCCACTAGGTAGGAGGGAATGCCTGCCTGACTGTTAATCTAAGCGACTACCTATGGCTGGCAAGGTCATGGAGGCAGAGGCTTTTTAAAGAAGAACTACCGCTTCCAGTTTCCCAAACCAGTATAATCTGTAACTGTGTTCCTAGTACTTACCCCTCTACCACAGACTAGTGCAGCTCTAGTCACTCATCAACAAAGAGCCAGAAATCCAGGATGTCTGTGGTGAGACCACATCTTCCTTACAGGACATAAGAGGCGTGCACATGAAATTTCAACAACATAGTCGCTTGAACAAGAGCTGAACAATTACATCAGTTGATATGCCAACATGAATGGGGAAAAGGGCCTAACCCCCAGATGAATAGCTACAAGTAGTGAATGGCTGCTGGGAGGGAAAAGCAGTCTTCCGCAGAGATGAACCCTTTCGTTGGCTATCCAATACCAAGTGGTCAGTCCGAAAAACATACGCATGTGAACAACACTAAATGGATTCAGTGATTGTAAGTATGCATTTATTCACTTATGTGTGTGTATAACAAAAAAAAGAAAGAAGGAAAGAAAGAAAGAAAGAAAGAAAGAAAGAAAAAAGACCATGAATTTGAGGAGGAGCCAGGAGGCACAAGAGGAGTTAGAAGGATGGGGATGATCTAAATATAGTCCACATACTGTAACAATTTAAAAGGACACATTCTATGTATTGTCTTCAATTAAAGTGGTAAGCAAGCAAAGACCCTGAGCTTATAGGCATATGAACTACTCTTTGCATTTGTTAGTGCTCCGCTCCCCTCCAGCGTTTGAGAACAGTTAGGATATAGTTCTATGCACAGAAGCTGATCTACAAAGACACATCAAAGGTGGCCAACAGTCACATATAACTAAGCACTGATGACTTGATTACAGGTGACACGAGACATACATAGGTAAAGCACGCATTGTCACTAAGGTCAAACAGTAGGAAAGCCATTACATTTGAATTTGATGTATTAGTAACTTTCGAATGTCTACATTAACAATTTGCGAAGCTCCGTCAGTAATAGCACACAGCCACAAATATGATAAGGTATTTCAAAGACAGGAATCAAACATATAAAAACATTAAATACAAGAAATATTAACTTTGAAAGCAACTAACTTAAATGAGCAGATCAACAGAGAAAACGTATGTGTTCTTTTAGAATAATTTTTCATATTCTGAAGTAATGAATTTTATAAATAAATCATAAAAGAGGAAAACATTGAACATAATCTACATTTGTGTGTCTTGTGTGCACATGTTTCCAAGGAGTGCGGCTTCAAGGACGATTGTGTACATGTGAAGAGGTCAGTGCTCAACCTCAGATGTCATTCCTCAGGCCCCAGCCTATTTTGAAACAGGGTTTCTCATTGGCTGGAAGTTGATGAGTAAGCTAGAACGGCTGAATCCCTGCCTGCTGCTGCTCCACACAGAGCTCTAGCCTATGCCACCGCACACAGATCTGGGGCAGGAACTCAGGTCTTCAAGAACTTTACCACCTCTCCAACACTTAACATGCACGTTTAAAAGTGACCACCCAAATCCACACACCATGGTGAGAGTGCCGGTGATTTAAGAACATGAAGCACAGGATTTTAGGTTAGAGACAGCCGAGCTACACAGTGAGACTCTGTCTCAAAAAGAAAAGTGCAAATCTCCATAAACAAATAGACATTTTCAATAAAGCTTATATTCTTAAATTTTGTAAAGCAACAATTACCCTTCAACACCCAAAATAGGATTCCAAAGTAGCCTTTAGTTATTTTTATCAAGTGTTTTATTTGACAGGAAGTGAGCACTGTGTGGCATTGCTACAGTGAGTGGTAAGAGGAGGAAAGACACAATGCCAGCTGGTGGCCTATGGTGCTGCTCTAACGTTGGCAGCATCAGTCACCTCCCAAGGCCACAAAGGAAGCTTAGCATAAACTCTGCCATCCCTGATAGCTTCCTGGAAAACAAAGGATCCGATTGTATGATGTCATCTCTAAAATTTATTATCTACTGATGGAATCTACAAATTTTAGATGGCATAATTTCTTTAAAGATAAATTCAGGGAAGGGAGAAGGAGAGAGAAAGAGCAATAGAGGAGAGAGGGGGAGAGTGTGGAAAGAAAAAGAGGACAACAGCTATGTGGTGGTTTAGCAACAACCCCAGCCTTGGGAGAATCAAGGGTTCAAGGATCCTCAGCTACACAGCAAGTCTGAGGCCAGCCTGGGCTACAAGACACCCTGCTTCAAAGAGAAACACAAAACCAACATCACCAACTCAAGTAAGTAGAGAGTATATGACTCAGAGTCCAGAGTGGCTGGAAAGAGACCATCCTTACTACAAACGTGAAGAAGTGTGCATTTACACCGTTATTTGTATGACTAAACAAGTCAAGTCTTCCCTGAAGAGGTCCACTGCGTTTAAGGAAGCACTAATGCTGTACACTTAATTGCAAGCTCTTGCACTGGACCTGATACTGATGTGACTTCTAGAACCTCGCTTAATGAAAATGTGGCGATGAGTGTGGAGTTGCTGCCTCCCCAGTGGGTCTACCCTTGGCCGCTACTCTTGCTAAGACCCTACCAACCCAAACTCATGACACTGGAGGAGTCTCAAAGGTGTTTCTGAAGAAATAAAAGCAGAGGAAGCTGGAAAGAAACTCAAAATGCATCCAACCCAGGAAAGGCTGGAACAGAGCAACTGAACATGGTCAGCTGAAACCAAACCAGCTGTCTCACCAACTTTCTAAACAAATGATTGTGAGAAACAATCATTTGTTCCTCCATCAGGAGGAACAACCTAATGAAAGATAGACC